>NC_061089.1:26469382-26504382 GCF_015104395.2 Macrobrachium nipponense
TATGTATAGAGACTGCCAAAAAGAATGTAAGATGAAAATGTCCATTTGATTTTGCCTTGTGGAGGCCATCGTGGATTGGTTATATGTGCCATAATTTTTTTTCCAATCTCATAATTCCAAGTAATATTGCATTAGAATATGTATAATGTGAATTATTACACTTCGTTTTATAAATGATGCCAAGAACTTTTACACTTACTTTTATAAATGAGGATAAACTAAGCTATTTATAAATGGGGGCAAAATAGTTTTGTTTTGCAAATTGTTGATGTTTAAGGAAAACAACATAATTTGATATTGCAAATGTACTCTTTATAAAGTACAATGTTATGCATGCTAGTAGTACTTTGTAGGATTATCCTTTTTATATTTTTGAAATACAATTACATTCAACTACAGTACATACATAGTTGCTTTTAAGGGGGCCCGCTGGAACCCTTATATACTATGGGGTATAGGGTGAAAAATGCCAAGTCATGAAAAAATTCATGGAGCTTCATATGGCAATTGAGAATACGTATACAAAATATTTTGTCAAAATTCCTCTTACTTTCGTAGTTACAGGGTAATTAGTAAATGTAACTCAATAAGCCAAAAACATTGATATGTACAAAAAAATGCAATATATATTTTTTCTGTTATTGTAAATTTTGATAATTATTGTCAAGGAAATTGTGATCAATGGCATCTGTAGAGATTCCATGGGTCGCAGAAGGGAAGTCCGTCACCTACCAAGTACTAACATGATTCAGTGCGAGCACAAACCCCAAGTAGTCTACAGGTTCGAGTTTCACCTGTGACATTCACTTGCTTTTACGTATGTATATCTTTGTTTAGGCAAGAATTTCATCATGCCAATGAGGAAAAGACATGCAAAACATCTCGCTAACATACAGACAAAAAAAATTCGCTCTAAGATGATTACAGAATATCATAATATACGCAATATTAGCGTAGTTAGTGAAGAGAGAGAGGGAGGGTTACGTAGTAACACCCCCATCTTCCATGACGCACGTGTATCCCAGGCTACGATCTCTGAGCAAAAGGATCTTCATTTATGATAAATAATATAATTTGGGTTTGTTTATACCCAAAAAGGAATATGAAATTCATAATCATCGTGATTTATTAACATTGTTTTTGTAAGAAGAGAGTACAAGTGTCACCTCTGACATTCTCTTGCATTTACGTTTGTTTATCTTTGTTTCGGCAAGAGGAAAATACACGGAAAACATCTCGCTAACATACAGAAGAAGAAAATTCTCTGTAATAAGCCGAGTTAGTGAAGGAGAGAGAGAGAGAGTTGTGTAGGAAGGAGTGCCCCATCTTGTCTGACGCATTGCCCCAGGCTACGATTTATGAGCAAAGGGATCATCATTTATGATTGAATTATGATAAATAACATAGTTTTGGTTTATTAATACACAAAAAAGAAATATACATTCATAATAATCATCATTTATTTACATTGTCTTAATAAAAATATGAAGGAAAACTTTGAACACCCATATCTCAAAACTATACTTATTGACCTTCAAAATCTATCTTCTCACTTAGTTTTAAAGCTATAACATTGAAATTTGGTATATAACTCGGAAGGACATTATAGAACAATCAAATCAAGCGCTTTTTTTTTTTTTTTTTTTTTTTTTTTTTTTTTTTTTCCAATTTTTGTTTCATCTTTTTTTTATAATTTTTTTTTCAGATTTATAGGGTTTATTTTCTACCATAATAAAAAATTCATATCTAGCAAAAAAAAAAAAAATAACTTTTAGAAAAAAAAACTTCATTCGATTGGAGGTCTACACCAGGTCTTTGTATGGTAGTAATCCCAGGTCTTAATATTAAATATCAAGGGAGGAGATAGAATTTGAAAAATGGTTATTTTTGGGATAAATTGCCCTGGCGTCACAAAACCGAAGGTCAGAGGTGAAAATCATATGCGGTTTGGAGATGTCCCAAGTCACCTTATTAAGTGGTATGAATATCAAAGTCCTGTCCTTAAAAAATGGCATTAGCCGGCCAGCCCTTTTAAACATCCAAAATAATGTGTGTGGTGATTTACAAATTTTTATTTGCTTATTTTAGGTCAATATGGAACAGAATTTAGTTGTTGATGGACTTGACATCTCAAAGCTTGATGATGATGAGTTATACAAGAGACTGTCTGATTTAGGAGCTACAGTAGGACCAATTGTAGGTAAGACGTGAATATGTATTGTTGTTCTTGCGGATTTTCTTTATACTTTATACTTATTAAGCCCCGAAACTACAGATTTGAATTTATGAGTAGTTTTTTATATATTATATATATATATATATATATATATATATATATATATATATATATATTATATATATATATATATATATATATAAAGTTCCACTTTTTGAGGGATATAGTATCTAAAGTTTTGAAACGATGCAGTGTAGTCTTGAATTGTTTTCAAATATTGTTCAAAAAGACCTAATGTTGAACGTTATCCTCAAGATGAAACAGCAAGTACTTTTTTGAAACCCCTTTCAGAATTTGTTTGCTTTGAAATTTATTTATTGTAATGTTTTCAGAATCAACTCGTAAAGTGTATCAAAAGAAATTATTGGTGCTAATGGGTGGTGATGTTCCTGACTCCCCAACTTACAATGGAGATTTGGATGAAGAGGAGTATTCAGACAGTGAAGATGCTGAGGAAGGTAATTTTATTTACTATTTATTTATTCTTTGGCATGAAAAGGTTGTTATATGTATATCAAAATGGCACCAGAAGTAAAAACTATTTCAGTGCTCACTAAAAAAATGACCACATCTGTCTAACCATTTCAATTCTGTTGGCAAAATCAACTGGTGGTCTTTCCCATTGAACTCCTATCTAATATCCTCCAAGGAACTTTTAGGCATTTTATTTCTTTGCTTCTTTTACTGTTCTTTGGTAATCTGTTGTAATGATAGTGCTACATTTGTCCAATTCTGTGTTGGTGTTATTCAAATGTGCAAACATATATATAGTACCTTGAGATACGAAAGGCTCAACTTACGAAAAATCCAAGTTACGAAAGCCAATGCGAAAAATTTTACTGCTCTACATACGAAAAGTTTTCAAGATACGAAAGGTTGTTGCTGTAAAGTCCCGAGATTCGCCCGGACCACCGAGAACAATTTTAAAACTCCCGCGCCGCCAACTGAGTAAACTCGCCACCATCCTCTCGCTCTCCCGTTGGTTCCTGATGCTAGTCACCCCATAAGGTCCTGCTCTCCTATTGGTCAGCATCTACCCCTTGTGCTTTAAGTATTCTATTGGTAAAAGGTTGCTGTAAATTGAAAAACTTATTCATGCAATACATTTAATAAAGAAAACATTAGGTAAAGATAGAATAAAGAATAGAAATGAATGGTTATTATACTGTTTGGTAGTTTCAGTAGTTGAAGAGAGATAATGAAAATTTATGGCTTACTGTGTAAAAGTGATTGCTTGGCGATCGTTCGATACTCGTAAGTGCTGGATGTAAACAGACTTTTGGAAGCTTTTTTTTGTTTGTTTATTATAGTTAATGGTTACTTAATAATTATTTGAAATGAGTACATGCAATACATTTAATAAAAAAAATTGTAAATTAGATATCATAAAATATAAAATAAATCAGACTGCCAACAAATACGTATTTTTTAGAATTCTTCTTCTGTTTTATTATTACGTTACGTATACGCATGTTTCATTATAGCTTTCGGTAACTTCATTAGGTAAAGATAGAATAAAGAATAGAAATGAATGGTTATTATACTGTTTGGTGGTTTCATTAGTTGAAGAGAGATACTAATGACAATTTATGGCTTACTGTGTGCTAGGAAAAATGATTGCTTGGCGCTCGTTCGATACTCTAAGACGGGTAAGAGCTGGATGTAAACAATCGATCGGAAGGTTTGTTTTTTGTTTGTTTGTGTATTATAGTTAATGATTAATTAATAATTATTTGAAATTAGTACATACTGATTATTTATGCATTTTATTGGCATATTCTAAGCTTTTAGCTCTTAGGTTTAGATGTCAGAATCATAGACTAGGCTACAGTAGCAACCGCTAACATAGGCTAGGCTTATTGCTAAGGGACATATGCTAAAGTCCTAATATATGCAGTAAAAATGGGGTTGAGCATTACATGCAGTTGAATATTACTCAAGTATGTACAGTATTTTGCCTTTTTGGAGTCCTATTTCTTCCTTCGTAACCCTAGAACATGTGTTTTAGGCCTGGAAATATAATTTACTGGGGTGTTTTTGGAGGGCTTGGAACGGATTAGCCATTTTACATGTAAAATGTGTTCCAAGTTACGAAAAACTCATAATACGAAGGCCGTCTCGGAACGGATTAATTTCGTATCTCGAGGTACCACTACTTATTGGGAAAAGTCATTATTTAGAATGAAGCTGACCTGAAGTTAGTTGATATCTTCGTGCCATTGGGTGTGATAGGCATTCAAAATACAAAATAATGCTTGGCTCTCCTGCTAGGACTGTCTCTGTAGTCACTTGTTTCCCACCAAGTCAGAATTCTTTATGCTGTGTCCGTTTGCAAACAATGTGAATCTGCATTAATAATAATGATGATTTATGGTTGATTTTCTCTTGTATGATATTTTGCTTGTTTTCTGTTTTTGTATTATGTCACCTATAACAGGCAGAGATAAATAGGTTGTATAGGAAAGATGAGTTGTTCCACTCTTATGTTAGGACAGTGGTGTGGACATATGTACAGGGTCCCTAATGTTCTGGTTAAATATACCCCTGTATGTACATTATCCCTAATGTTCTGGTTAAATGGACCCCTGTATATTTTATGACATTGATGGGGACATACGTACATGACCCCAAATGTACTGGTTAAATGGACCCCTGTATGATGTGGACATACGTACATGATCCCAAATATTCTGGTTAAATAGACCCCTGTATAATTTAGGATATTGATGTGGATGTATGTACATGATCCCAAGTTTTCTGGTTAGATGCACCCCTTTAACTGAGGGCTGTTGAGAAGGTTCTGATAATGTTTTTTTGTGGCTGGGCAACCTTTTTAGGGAAGACAAGGAATTCTCCTTGAAGGACTGCCAGGACCCCATCCTTGAGCCCCTTCTATGACATGGACTGTTTGGTTGCTTTGACTGTTGCCAGCTGGGTCTTAGGTGTAGCATCAAAGGATCATTTAGGGCCCCTATGGTAGTCCCCAGGTTGTTTTTGTAAAATTTTCAACTCTGTTGGACAAGTTTGCAATGTGCCTAAGGTTCATGGTCAGGCTTAGTTGGCAATGAGATGTTTTAGGCACTGGATCTCCTCATTTTTTGCATTGGCTGGTGACAGCCCAACCTGTGTTAGTGATGGTCTGGTTAAGGTTGATTGCTTGGCTACTTATTGATTTTTATTTTAATTTTTCCAATATAAAATATGGTATGTATGGTGAACCAGACAGGCACAGGGTCCTGTCAGCCTCTAGCATTAGAAACCAGGCAGTATAGGAATTTATAGTAGTTAAACCTTCCAATTCTTTATACACTTGACCAAAAAGCTAACATTTCTGAGTGGGGATGAGCTTTAACTTTTGATACAGACTTTCTGGGATGTAACAAAGATTATTTTATAACCATTGTACCATGTCCTTCAGAATTGCTAATCATGTTCCTTAAGAGAAAATCTCCCATCCAAGGAGTTTGTCCCTACATAAACGATGAAAGATTGTATTGTTGGAATAACAATGAGAAATTGTCCTATTATCATAGGATGTGTCTGATGAGCAGCATACTAAACGTATGTCATCATAAAGGATCACCTCATAGGACGTCTCCTCTGTTGGAAATGCAGGTTCCTTTGGCAGTGCGAGGAAATATCCTCTTCTAAAGAACAATAATTTTGACAATGAACAAGTTTACAGTAGGATATTTAGAACATATCTACATAGAGAATGTCATCATAGGACATGCCCTAGGGTTATCCTATTGTCTCCTCTGTTTACTTGGAGAAGACCCATGTTAGAACTTTTCACTACATGGTTCAACAGGTAGCTAGAGGTTCATAATCCCAGATCTGGTCGCTGAGGCAGAGGACTCTCCTCTGAACTGGGAATGAGGTTTTAGGATGACGATACATAATTTTCATTCATAGAAACAATAGCAACTTAGGAGCTAATGAGTAAATTTTAATCCATTCAGGTCAAAACCTGTGTTGATGATGTCAGGGCAGTTTTAAAATGCAGTGCTAATAATTTTTTTTATATAATTTTCCAGTGCATATATCAGAATTAAAACCTCTCCTCCCCCCTCCCCCCACATTTCTTACAAGGGAGTATCTTTTATGTACTTTTGGTGAATTTTGAGGCTAAATAGACAGTATTGACATTTTGTTAATTGAAGAGGTATGTTTACAGGTGGGACTTCCTTTTGAATGCAGGGTCATTTCTTAATTTTGCTTATTCTTTGTTTAATACATTGATGCATATTTTCCAACTTGCTATTTTGTAAGTGAATTGAAGTTGAATAGTTTTCAAAGTGTTTGTAAAACTAGAAATTGACAAAAATGTAATCTGGAATGGTAAAGATTGAATGTTAAAGGCTTTTAATCCACTGTATGGTCTAAGGTTCAGGTCTACATTTATGTTATATTTTTTCACTCAGCTTAATTTATTTTTTTATAAATACAGTGCCTTCATTATGGAACATGACTTATTAGTTCATATTTTCTATTATCTAATCTGTTAAAAGTTTTAAGGACCTTTTCATTGCATGAGACTATAGTTATTTACAGCAGTATTATATTTAAAATGGATATTTTCTTTAAACAAAGAGAAATAGAAAAAATAATTGTTTTCACTTTTGCAGTGAAAGTTGGGGAGGTTGTAACCAATAAAGTAGAAAATACTACAAGTTCCCCACCATCAGAAGCTTCGGACATTCGCAGACGTGTTTTACTATCTTCAGGTATGAAATGCTCATTTGTTTTTAAATATATAATTATAATTGTATATATAAATGATAATTGGAAAGAATGTTACCTACTGTGAAAGTTAGCTTGTATATTCACGTCGTTATGGGCGATTGGTATTCAAAATAAAACAGCGCTTGGCTAACCCACTAGAACTATCTCTGTAATCACTAGTTTCCCACCAGGTTGTGTGGAATGCAGGCCTGTACCAAGGGGCAGTCAAAGCCCCCCCCCAATTTATGGATGTCCATATTTTCTGTAACTCCTTTTCATTGAATTCTGCTTAAGGGGGGCTTCCTCTTTGATTTTTGATGAATATTTTTGAAATTTTCAAAATCTGGTTAAATGGCCATAAGATATGTGCAACGCCTCTGTTATCATGTGGCAAAATCATTTTTTCAAAATATTAAAATTAATGGGGTTTTGGCCCCGCCCCCTTCACACTGTGACGTAGGGCTGACTTTGGCTCCTAATGTCTATTGTCCTTTTGTCCTTTATCTGCCCAATTTATTAATTATTTTGATTTTTATTTTGCCTAATCTCTTACATCTGGCACCAACAATGGCTGATTCCTTGGTGTATGGTGTTCTGAGCGGGTAGCATGCCCAGCAGGGAGCCATGGGAGTCAGTGTGTCCCAGAGTTGCAAAAGGGGAGGTATGCTGCTCTTTACTCCGAGCATTTTTTCGCTATTTACCGTGTTTTTTGCTTGTTTTCTTACATCAAGTAACTAAATACAATTTATGCACGTTTGTGTGTATACTAGAGTGAAAGTGAGACAATATGCCGAAACAGAATCCTGCAACTATGGCCCGTTGAGCAAATTTTGCTAAAAAGAGACATAGGGTCGAAGGTGGATTTTTTTTTTTTTTTTTTTTTTTTTTTTTTTTTTTTGATGTGGCAGCGTCGCATTGCCACCACCATTGTTGGCTGATGTATCCAGCGCTGTCCACCATCATCACCACCACCAGCAACACCATCACCACCACCAGCACCACCAACAACAACAACACGAGGCTCTTTTTTGGCCGCTGAGAACCCCGCCCTCATTGCCTCTATGTCGTCTGCTGCGCAATCATCTGAGGTTTTTTCACCTTCACAGTTACGCTCACAGTTGATGAAAGTAATAAAGGACGATGAAAAGGGAGTATATGATGACAAACTCTTACTTGCTTGGTTTCAAACCAGGCAACAAAGAGTCAGGTGGTACTTGATGATAGCCTTGCCTCGAGCAAATAATACCCCTTTTGGGGGGGGTTTTGGGGGGGGGGGGGGGGGGGGGACTTGGTGCCGGAAACCAAGCAAAAAAAAAAACACTTAGAACTATTAGAAAGAAGGAAAGGCATTCTGAACTATTAGAAAGAAGGAAAGGCATTCTGAACTAAGCGCTAGTGAGTATTTAACATTTGTTTGTATCATGGTTTTGCTCAAAGATCAGTTTTTTTTCCACGGGTGCCAAAAAAAACACTTCTTGACCTTTACGGCCGTTTTTCTCCGTTTTCACTTTTTTGCACTTCAAACGCTAACTGTTTTTTTATTTGTTGGCCAATTTTAAAGTTAAATATACCATTGGAAAGAGGAAAGAAAGGCGAATATTTTGTTGGGGCTATATTTTTTCTTAGGTTGACGAGGAACTCGTGATAACCAAATCAACAAAATTTGAGGGGGAAAATTCCCCCTCGCCCCCCATCCAAAAAAAAGCAAAAAATGGAAAAACTGTTCAACATTTTTTTTCTACTATGATATATTTTTTACGTATAAAGCCGCATTGCAATAGCTCTAAAAATGAAGGAAGAGTTACATTTTTAATTTATTTTTATTTCTTCAATAAAAACCAAAATAATCATTCGATCACTGAAATTTTTTTTGGAACATCACCTTATATATATGTATAACATATAATAATTTCATAAAAATCAGAGCATTATTTCTGTATTTTTTGGAACATCACCTTATATATATGTATAATATATAATAATTTCATAAAAATCGGAGCATTATTTCTGTATAAGCGGACGCCCCCCTTAAAAAGTAATCAATAATTGTTTTTTTATTTTTGTTGTTAAGTCAAAGTATATAACATAACAATATGCATGTTATTGTTAACATAAATGAATTAATTAATAAAACCGAGGAAATATTCTTGAATTTCAGTGCTAACTTTCAACATTATTAAATGAATTAATTAATAAAACCGAGGAAATATTCTTGAATTTCAGTGCTAACTTTCAACATTATTAGTAAAATTCTGTTAACCAAAGTCAGTACTTTGAATAACATTTAATCGGGTATAAGGGCATAGACCACATACCCAATGTTTCTTCTTAATATAACTAAAATAACATTTTCAAGTATTTCATCTTGTATGTACCTATATATGCAATGACATTTATAGAAGAAAAGCTCCAGTTTTGGGAAAAATGACCCCCTCCTCCATAAAAAACTTGTTATGGGCCTGGAATGTTTGCATTCTTGTCCGAATTCTTCATCCTGTGTGAATCAGCATTAGTACTAATGTTGACTTTCTGGAAGAATTTCTCCTATATGGTATTGTGCTTCCTCTCTGTTTTTGCATTAAGTCATCTACAATAAAGAGAGATGAAAGCATTGGGCTTTATAGGAAAGTTTGTGGAAACCAAATGTTTCGGTTATGCATGACATAGGCTGTGTTAGCATAGGTGTTGAGGCACAAGTGCATTTTTTGTTTTGAAAATAATGAGGAATGGTCTAATGAGGGGTTGAAAATTTATGAAGTATTGGAAGATATGATAGGTTGATATGTTATGTAGACAGTTCGTTAGGGTAGGCTATAAACCTACTCATTCTTTTCCTTTTTTCTTCCAATGTTGCTTCTCCTGATACCTGATAGTCTAGGTTAACTCCTTTCTGCCTCCATCTGTTTCCTTTACTTCTTATATAGTTCAGAGCGCCTTGGTGGCGTGATCGGTATGGTCTTGGCCAGCCACCTTGGTGGTCGCGAGTTCGATTCTCAGTCATTCCTTTAAGGAGTTAATGATGTGTATTTCTGGTGATAGAAGTTCACTCTTGATGTGGTTCAGAAGTCACGTAAAACCTTTGGTCCCGTTGCTGAATAACCACTGGTTCCATGCAACGTAAAATGCCACACAAACAAAACATATGGTTCAGAAGAAAAATAATAGGTAATTGAGATATATTGTTTTATGGTTAAAAAATTTTACCATATATTAGGGGGAAGCCACCCTGCCATTTTGATTGACCTCTTTCGGTTTCCTTCATGAGAGAGAAGGTGTTGCATCCCTGGCATCTCAGTAGCTTGCCCTCTGGACTGCCCTGGGCCCCGTTAGTTATTTTCTTACCTCCTTCAAGAGAAGACGGGCTTTGCTTCCGTCCTTTTAAAGCCGGTTTAGTTTGGCCCCTGTTGTTTTGAATCTGTTGCGTTTGGAATCTCCGGCACTATTGTGAACATGGAACCTTCTCATGCTTCAAGATTTCCAGAATATCACAAGAAGCAGGTAAACGCCCGGATATTATCTTTGACGCTTTTGACGTTGGGGTACACATTGTGTAGTAGGTCGTAGGTGCATAAACTTCAGATACAGTTAATTCACTGCCTTTACTTTGGATTTTCACATATATCATATGGCTTGCCTTTGAATCCAAAGCTTGGATGTACCAGGATTTGCTTTGGGAAGTAAATTTGACTAATTGTGCTCATTTCCTTGTGGGGAGAGGTGTGCATCGCCATCTTGTTTTTGTTCCAGATACGTAGGCAGAGTTGATGGAGTTGTGCAATTGGCATTAGGCTTATCAGGAGTACCAACCCAAGAAGGACAGTTGGTTTGCTATATGACGTCAGGCTGTCATCCAGGGTCCCACTCTATGGATGTCCCTTCTACCCTGATATGCACTGAATGGCGGTCGAATGCATCAACATCTGTAGAGAAGCGGATATTACAACACCCCAGCCTTTTGGGTCAGGTTGCTATGCCAACAAGAATAACAGCAGCCTTGCACTTCTTGTTGAGTTCTGGCTTTGCATTCAAGATGCTCAGTGACGTCATGAACATGGCGCCCGTCATGACGTCACTTCACAGCTGTGGCCTACAAGGAGACTTGCTTCCATTTTTGCATCTTTGAGCTATAAGAGTACTTTACAACTACACTTTTGGATTTGGCGACAAGCACATTTTTTGAGAGAAATTGCAAGTGTTAGGAGATACAACAAACACATAGTGGGAAAGACTCAAGTCTTTCCTCTGTCTCCTTCTGCTTAAGCGTCATTTCCTCTGTCTCCTTCCACTTAGGCGTCAACAAGCTTAGGTGACATTGACACCAGTGTGTTCTGCCAATCCTTGAAGAATAGGGACTTCATGGCTGATCCTCAAGCCAAGAGAAGTTTCCTCTTCATCTTCGAGCCAGGACTGTCACACCCCTATTATAAGATAGCACAATAAGTAGTTGTAATTGTAGAACAAGTGACTGATGGAAGCTTGATCTAGTGTGGCTGTGAAGAGTTGGAGAATGCTAGAATCAGGGACTTCGTGACTGATCCTCGTGCCAAGAGGAGAAGAATAATTTCTTCATCTTTGAGCCAGGACTATCACATCCTTGTAAAAAGTAGCAATGCCACAGCAGTTTGGGTCCCTTGGTCTTGGCAACAAGAGTACCATCAACAGCCTCACGTTTCCATCAAGCGTGATGATGTCATAGCCAAAGCCCCTATCAAAATGGTGGTAGTCATGACGTCACAGCCTACTGCTGCCAACCTCTCGTCTTCTGGCATCATTATAATTATGCTTTCATTTCGGGAGCACGTACTTCTGGAGAAATGTGAATTTTCTTGTAGGATAAGCGTCAATGTCGGTGCGTGCTCCAGTTAAATTTTGAATAAGGAAGCTTAAGCAGTAGTTTAGCTCAGTCTACTGTATCTACTGTAGACTGTTGCCGTTTAGGTTGTCAACAGTCCAGTAATACCCTAGGTTGTGGTAACCATGTCGGCTGTAGAGCTATGACGGGCGTAAGAACCATGACGCCCATGAGAGCTATGAAGGGCTTAAGAACCATGACGCCCATGAGAGCTATGAAGGGCTTAAGAACCATGACGTCCATGAGAGCTATGATGGCCATAAGGACTATGAAGACCACGAGAAATATGACGGTTGTAGGAATATGATGGTCGTAAGGAATATGATGGCCTGAAGGACCATTACGGTCGTAGGAGGCAACTGTGCAAACAGTGACGGGCGTAGGAATTGTTCTTAAGAACTTGGGGACTGGTTAATCAGTGTTGCCAATTTAGGCGAAATTGATACATATGCTGATGCCTTTACAAACTGTTTCCATGAATTCTAGATGTCATAGTAATGCAATAATGATAAAATTGCTCTCACATTTGTATATAGATTGCAAATAGATACGCTAAGTTCACTTATTTCCATGGTTTTGTGTAAGTTTTATCCTAAGTTTGGAAGGTAAACACAAACCAATTGCTCTCACATTTGTATATAGATTGCAAATAGATACACTAAGTTCGCTTATTTCTACGGTTTTGTGTAAGTTTTATCCTAAGTTTGGAAGGTAAACACAAACCAATTGGCAACTGCTGGTTTAATCATGAGAATGAGAACAGCGTAGTTTTACAATGCACGCAATGCTGGACAGCTGTAAGGTCCACGCAGTAGTTATAGAGATGTCACCCTCTTATTTATGTACTAAGAGAAGTGAAGGTGCATCAGCCACATTCACCTGCTGTCTACCAACTTGGGCACCCATCGCAACCAGTCTATGGATTCCTCTTAGTAATCGAATACAGTCTGCATGGTGGGAATTAACAGACTTGGGTTGACCCAAAAAACTTCAAACTTTTACAGGTAAGAAGAATTCTCTTGTTTTATATACTTTTTGGTATAATCTTGTTTGTTCCTATAAGAATATTGACCAAACGCTTTGCCTCTTAGACAAGTAGTTACTGTTAGTCGATAGCTTGGTTCCTTTGCAATAAAGCATTATAGAACCATTCTTCTTAATGATAGCTCATGGAACACATTTCAGTCTCGGATCGCACAAGGCGGTTTTTATATTGTTGGGAGAAGAATTGGTGGCGATAGGTATCCCATAAACTTAAGATTCTGGCCTACTCATTGAGTGAGTTTTGGGTGTATAGGCCATGAAGAAAACTTCAAGTCGAAAGGAGGAGGTGGAACTTCTTTCACCACTTTAGGTAGTCAAGCCTAAGTAGTGCACTCGTAAGCTAGGATGCTATAGCCCAGCTAATTGAGTCATACCTTTTAGCCTAACAAGTGGTTAAATTCGTAGCCTACCCCAGGTAGTCTAAATCTACCGCAACTATCTTGGTTTAATCTGAGTAGTTCTTAGCTTAAACTGTCCGAACTAACTGGTTTGGGCATCCATGTACCAACTTAGCCTAGCTAATGGTTGCGGTCTTGGCTTTTGAACCTGCATTTACTATCTTAGCTTAGTCTGAGTGGTACAGTTCTTAGTTAGCTTAGCCTAACTCCTGGGTTAGCTGGTTCCGGCATACACGTCATACATGTCAACTTAGCATGGCCTTGCTACTTGAACATGCCTTTACTATCTTAGCTTGGTCTGAGTAGTAAGGTTCTAAGCATAGCCAAGCATAGACTAGTACCTAGGTTACCCATTTGGAACACTTTTACCACCTCAGCCTAGCAGGTTGTGGTTGGAGCATAGCATGTATAGTCCAAACTTTCTTGGATGACTTTACCCTAACCTAAGTCATTGAGTTTCTAGATTAAGCTAGTCTATCCTAGCCTAGACTAGTTAGCGTTATTCTCTGATGGACCTAGCCTAGCCTAAGTGATGGAGGAGTTAGCCTAGCTTAATTGGTGGAGGAATTAACCTTGCTTAACCTAACCAAGCCAGTGTGAACTTGGTCTTGCCAACTTAAAATAAGTTAACCAGTTCGGAATTGACCATACCTACTTAGCCTAGTCCAAGTGGTTGTTTGCTAGACTAAGCTAGCATCTTCAAAGGGGTCTCTTACATCCTGGCCTAGTTTCTAAGTATTGAAGTCATGAACCTAGCATAGTGGGTTTGAGCTTCAGTTGGCTGAAGCAAGTCATTAAAACTTCATGAGTTCTGGAAGAGGAAGGTGGAGAATTTCCAATTATCCAAGAGTGAGGTCGGGTGAAGTGATGTTGGGTACAATTCTGTGGTAGGTTGCTTGAGAATAGCACCATGGTGGTTTCTGGCAATATAGGGTTTCTCTTTGGAAGGTAACATTGAACATATGCCCGTATATTGTAACCGATCACCGCGTAGGGTGTTTTGTGGTTGGAAAGTAATTCCTTATGAAGAATAAGCCCTTTCTTGTTAACAGGTTAATTCCTTGGACAGTAGGATAATATGTGTCTGAGCAGAATTTATTATCATAGGACATTCCCTTGGGTTTTCCTATAATATCGTTCGTATAATTGATAACCTTTGTAAGACCTGTCTGCTACAGGGTTCTCGCCCTTCGAGCAGTCTGAGGACTCCTTTTGGGATACTGGGAACAACCTGGAGGTTACGCGAACCCTCCATTCTACCTATTCCACCACATCCTGAACAGAGGAAGGGGTTCCAGTAATTGAGGAGGACCCAAGATGAGTCACTGATAAGGTTTTATCTTAGCACAGTCTTCTCTACCAGGTTCGTGTGGGGAAGAGGCACCACCTATAGGTAGAATTAATATCTCAGGGCTGGAGTTTGTCCAGTATCCCTTTTCAGACTAACAGTTTTAAGATTTTGGGTGCCTTTATAGAGGTTTCTGTCCATTAAAGGCATTCTGTCAGTAGACAAAGATCTTGTGGAGCTGTTGTCAGAACGGAGGGGAGTTCTCTGTAGTTACCTGAATGGTGATACACACTTGACTGGTGATTGGGTCATCCGGTATATGAATATTACTTCACACTGAGTAATCTTCAGATGACTCAGGAGCATTGAACTGGCTGGTGCACTTAAGAAACTGATCTACTACGTGAAACCATACTCTGTATCAGAGTAGACTCGCTGGGTTACCACCGAGCCCATACGTCAGTCACATTACAGGAAACTGACTGGGGAAACTGTCTTCCTCTGACCTTGGTAGAGTGGGAGTACTCAATAGCCAGGTTTTTTACGTAGATTCAAAAGTAGTTGGTAACAACAGTTTCCAATTTGCCCCAGAATCCAGGATAATGAGCCAATGTAGCACAGGTCATAATGACAGATGTTTTTAGTCATGCTCAGTACAACGTGGTAGGCATAAGGGAACACAAGCCAAACAGAGGAAAAGTTGTCCGAAATTTCCATGTAATTTTTATTTTTTGAGGCTATCAGTCAAACCTACTCCTTGTTGTCAAGTTGTACCAATTGGGTCATACAGAAGGGAAGGCCATCAGAGGAATACATGCCTTTCTGGGAATTAAGAACATATCTGTTAAAATGATCAGGATGGTTGGTTTGTGACTGTATCGAACCATTTTTCATGTTCTACTTAAAGAATGTTACCCACAGTTCATTGGACGTTTAATGGAAAGGTTCTGTTAGAACCTTGTATTTCTTTGACATTTTGTTTGACGAAGACTTTTCGTTGAGGCAGGTCAAGTCAGGAAAGAAGTGCCAGAAGGGCCTTATTTAACAAACAAGAGTCTAATGACAGAGGGAAGGCAAAAACCCATGATGTTTAGAAGAATGAACTCATATTGAGCAATTTAAAGTGTCTTGTCTGTTCATTGAAATTTGAGAGTTGGTTCATTGTCAGGACAAACCACTTTCAATTTCTTGTACATAAAGGAGGTTGCCCAGACTGTCCTTAGACACAGTTTCCTTGGGTCCTTTGGTGGCTGCTCAACAAATTGTGTAAATCATCCAGCACCCCTGGCAGGTCAGTTGGTATCTTGTCTTAAGATAATGGTATGAATGTGAAATGGATGAGATAACTGGGGCCGCATACTCAAAACTTCCAAAGGTGCCGTTCCTGTCGGCTGTTACTTGAAAGGTTCATACTCAAAACACCGAGTGTGCGCCGCCATCTTGGAAATATGGCGCCGTGAGAGCCTTTGCGCCAGGGCTGGTTAGAGCAGCCTTTGAGGTGTGAAAGGCAACTTCGGGAATGACAACAAGTAAGGAGAGGATGTCTCTTACCTCTTGTATATGTTAATGAACGCCATTATACATAGTTTTATTTTGCAAGTTACACTAATTGCTTTGTAATACTGTGCTTTTCCTCTGCAGACGTTAGATTTAAAGTTATTGGATGTGTATTATTTAAAATAATTTCATATATACAATCTAAAATTCCTATATTATAATCTGATTGTTTTGACCTTTAGTTATCATATATCTTATAAAATGTTCATGTATAATCAATGCTAGAAAAACTATATATTTTTTTGTCTTGTTTAATAAATCTCAATACAGAAAATATATCTCTATACTATGTACTATATGCAAAGGTGAAAATATATGTATGCAATTTCCCTGCCTTATCACTTCTCTTCTGGTACTCATAAGGTACATTAAACATAGGTTAAGGTGGTCTGAGATAAGTACAGTACTACATACAGTGACTCGCATTATGAAATAAATGCCACCTAGATACAAATAAGCTATGAAATAAATGAATTTGATGTTTATATTGCCTAGATACAAATAAGTTACTGTATCACTGAATGATCCTTAATAATAGCAATATCAGTGTATCACATAGTACATTATCTCCAGGAAAGAAATAACATACTAAAGTAAAAAAAAAATCTTACAATAAGGTAAAGGTAACTGAGATCACAGAGGTATCATTTTATACTATTATAAATAAGAAAACACACATTATAGCCACAATAGAGAAATAACATGAAATAGCATTGTAAATAAACAAAAACTGTACTAAACTTATCACAATAACACGAGATCACAAGTATCACGATATAATAAGAGTAAATGGAGGAAAAATAAAAAAACTAAACCTCATTAAATAATGGAGTGGTTAGCAAAAGACGTTGAGGTAGTATTTCACATTACTCTTAAACAAAAAACTTACAAAAAACTAATCTCAATAATGAAGAGGTATTTGACATTTATCACATTATGGGCACCTTTGGTATAGGAACATATAAGGGATGGTATGAAAAAAAGAAGATTTTACTACTGTATAGACTATATTAAAAGTACTACCACTTTAACAAAATTATGCATAATATTTCTTAAGGATATCAGTCATGGTTACCATGCTGTCAGCTATTACCCTTACACTTCCATTTAATTCTTTTACACTGTCATTTAATTCTTTTTGATTAGACTATATATCCTAAAACATCAGAAACATCTGCCAACATCTCAACTGCTGCTTGCTCCAGTAGGCCCAATCTTACCAAAGCTTCCTCTGAAGGTTTTAGAGCTAAAATTTCATGAGGACCACCACCTGAAAAGATAATAATACAGAAGTTAGCTACTGGAATAACTGGAAAAGAAACATCAGTGTAATTGTGTAATTATTGACAGTAATTACGATCAATGACTTCCTACATCTGTACCTCATCAAAAAAAAAAAAAAAAGTGACACTGATACCGCAGATAGAGTACATAACAATTACTGAAGTCACAACTAGCATGGTTAGGATAGGTTAAGGTTAGGCTAGGTTAAAAATCGATCTTGTAGATAAGACCCTTTTAACAATACGGACCCCAGTTTTATCCTTTTGAATAGGTCCCATGTTCGTGTGGGACTGCTATTCTTAAAAAGCTCCCTAACTTTTTACCCTAACCTAACCTAAGATTAAATGGTTAACATTCATTTGCAGCAGAAATGCCATACATGAAAAATCTCTTATAATTGTGTAAAATATATAAAAATAAAATTATCTGGTTAGGCAAGGCATAGGTATTGGCAACTTATGCAATAATACCCACAGGCCTAGGCATATCATCACAGCTTAGGCTAAAACATTTATTTCCAAGCAATATCATAGGATACTTTTGCATAGCCTAATATAGCCTATAGCCTACGAGGCATAGTCATAACTAGCATGAAGTTAACAGTACAACATAAGCCAAGGCCTAGCCAAAACTCGCTTCAATCTAGGTATGTTTGGCAATTAGTCTTATGCTAAATTGGGGAGGTTGCTTCCTTTTCTTAGCCACAGGGTCCATGGTGTCGCTCTCTGACGTTCCTTAATCGCTCTGCCATCAACAATCAGCTGATATGCTGCTATATTGTGCTTGGTTCTCATTCTCTAGGCACGCTATGATACGGGCGATGTGATTGGCTGGACTATCCAAAGGTACCTATGACAAAAAGGCAGCCTTTTCGTGCAAAGGCACGTCAAAGGCGCCTTTGAAAATCTTTGTGTATATGATTTTGCCTTCGTCGAAAGGCGCCGTTGGGAAAGGCGCCTTTTGTCAAAAGGCACCTTTGCGTAAGGCTTGTTTTGAGTATGCGGCCCCGGGCCTCTTTCCTTTTCAGATTTCTTTCTCCTTCTTTACTTCGGCCAGTAAGAAGAGAGTACCATCACAAACTGGAACGGACAAGATACAGGTGAGTGAAGTACCCATACTGTTAGTTATTATCAGGTTAAGATACCTATCAGTAGCAAGACATTCCTCTCTTTAGCAAGGGGGAGAGGAATAATAACAAACCTACATAAGTGGTTAATTTGGTTTGTTAGAAGAACAGATGTTCTTATCTTCCTCAGAGGCAATGAATTATGACATTGTGTAGAAACCCAGAAGTCTGACTCTATGATATTTATATATATCTTATGATATTCATATATATTTTAAATTTTGAAGTACTGGTCAGTTGTTTCGTAGAATACTGCTATTCAGAAAACTGATCAAAGGTGGCAAACTACCAGTTGGTTAATAGTAATTACCTCCCACCAAAAAGCAATTCTACCATAATGGTAAGACTGAAGGTTTGTTTCGTATATGAACAAATAACAAATTTTTAGTTAATTTGTATTTTTCATAACTAACAAACCTGAGGTCTTAACATACAAAGACCCACCTCTAACCACCCCTCTATCAACTAACCCGGGTTGGAAGAATAACTAACAGGGTCACGAGTTAAAGAGGGCTATGTGGGTGGCTCCGCATGACTCATGACCAAGCACAGATGCCAATAGTCCCTTGCGTACACAATTATTTTAAACTACCGGTTTCCAGCTGGCACTAAGCATTTATCCTAATGTTAAGACCGAAGGTTTGTTTGCTATGAAAAATACAAATTGATTAAAAATTTGTCATTTTTCCTCCATCTCGGTTCTTCCTTTAGACTAATGGGGTTTCAACCCTGGTGACTGGCGCTTGTAAGTATACCTCTACCTCGGCTCCTTTTAAAAGTAAAAAGTCAACATTTGATATGGTAAGGTGCATTATCAAGGAAATGGAGCCATTGGCAATATGGATAACAGTTGAAAGAGAAAGCTTGGAAACTGTTTAGTGTTAAATAGCTCTGCACCTAAAACAAAAATTTTAGTGTACTCGCAACTATGTAGAATGTGCTGTTATGAACTAACCAACATAGGCGGATGTGCCAGCATGTTGCTGGCTTAATCTAAACAACGACAGATTTGATCTCAGAATTATATCCACAAAAAGCAAGATCTAAAGAAGTAATATTAGCAAGACTCCTCATAGGTCATCTAATGGCAACCCCACATTCTGACCCAATGAAATGTAATGGATGCCAAGTTCCCATGACTGTCCAGCACTTACTCATTGAATGCCCATATTGGATTCAGCAGAGGCCCCCCCCCCCCCCCCCCCATTGAATACTGTCAGGAATTCTCGCTAGGGGCAGGGATTTCTCACTTAACAAAATTATTATGTTCCTAGTTAAGTCATTTATCTCTCTCTCTCTCTCTCTCTCCTCTTCTCTCTCTCTCACTCTCCTCTCTCTCGCTCTCTCTCTCATCTCTTCCCCTCCTCCTCTCTGCTCTCTCTCTCTGCTCCGCTCTCCTCCTCCTCGCTCCTCCTCCTCCTCCATCCTCCTCCTCCTCCTCCTCCTCCACTGTTAAAATAGGCAGTTATAAGAGTTTTAAGGGTGTATATAGCCTACTTAAGAGTAACAGTAGTAGGAGAGTAATAATAGTATAAGGGTTACATTGGGTGATGAGGGGTGTATTTTTGTTTAAAATATTAAATTGTTTTAGTTTAATAATTTAGATATATTTTAGTTTGAACTGTCAAATTAAGCAGCGAAATGTAAAAATAGGCAGGTATAAGTATTTTTTAAAGGATTACAAGAATTTTGGCAGTTAAAAGTCTTTTCAGAGGGGATTTTTGCATTTCCGTAGTAGATTCTGAGACCTATTCCTGCGTAAAAATGGGAGAGCACTATAGATAAATATATATAAGCTATAATGTTGGTGATATTTATAATTATTAGCCCTGAAGAGGCAGTGTTTCTTGATGAGGCACCATTGTTTTTACCCTTCCTTGATAGACCTACTTCTGAGGCTCTTGGGAAGAATCTTGTATTCCTTTTACAACTAATTTGAAAAGTACAGGCAGTCCCGTGTTATTGGTGATCCATTTCTATTGCACTGATATATGTGCCAGATATTTTGGTTATCGACAATTTCCTCTTAGCACAGTTTTTCGGTTATTGACGATTTTCACTTAGCGTCATGCTGTCGGAACGGAACCCCCTTTTGAAGTTTTCCTCCTGGGTCTTCCCCCCTACAATCTATTTTGCATGTAAGTTCCATGTAAAATTTCCTAAACCAATCTCAAATTCTGGTTCAGTAGTGATCTGGCTGACATTTTAATTGAGAGTTACACATGTAACCTTAACTCCCAGTTCAGGTAGGCTGTGTGGATCCTCAGACGTCTGTGTACAGCGTTTTTGGAGTGTTTGGCAAAGCTTCAAGAAGAACCTTCAGTAGTGATGGTTCTTAAGGAAGGATACTTTATACCGTTTGTTTTATTGTTATCCTTATCAACATCCTCACATCCTTCTCCCCACACACTCACACAATTTCCTAATTGGAATGGGTAGATTGGACTGTTGTGTAACAGGCCATCTAACTATTTATTTTAGTCACCAAGGTTTTCCCATAGGTTATTTCTTGTTTCCTGGATTTTAGGGAGGGAGCTGGAGGCCAGTTTTAGACATTTCCAGTGTCAAGTTTGTTAATATTACTCCCTTTTTGAGGAGTCATTCAGTTTGGTCTTGGCAGCCTTTTGAAGGATGAGGATTTCTAAGGGTAGGACACACATTTCCACATCCCGGTACAACTTCATTTGAAGATGTTGCAACAGTTTTTCTTCTAAGAGAAAGTATTCCAGTTGTAGCTCAGTGTTTTGGTCTGAGTATGGTATCACAAGTATTCTCCTGTGTGTTTGAGATTTTAGCAGGATGGAGTCATCTGCTTGCTATCAGATTTCTATCATATTTGGATAACTAGTTCATTCTCACCAGTTTGTTTTTGACGACTTTGAGGGTTAAGAATTGTTTTATGTATAGCCTCAGGTCTTGGCATTTTGTTCAGTTTTGACTAATCTATGCTTTTCCAGTCCAGTCAGTTACTTATTTAGGATGAAGATTGGCTCTGTTTTTTTTTTTTGGGGGGGGGGCGCTTTTCCAACAGAGATAGATATACAATTCTCTACCACATGAGAACTTTCATGGATTGGCCTGTATACCTCAAGAACCATTACACTGCCCTCAGATGTCTTAGACCCAGATTGGGGGCCCTTCTGAGAAACGGTTGATGTCAGTGAGTTTAAAGGTAAATAATGACAGCTTTTGGTAATTGGAATGGTTTTACACTAGTCAGAGATAATATGATTGTAGTCTTCTCTGTCAATTCAACCTCTTGATTCTCACATAAGATGACAAAGAGAGACAGTTCAAGAGATTTGTTCAGGCTAGCAAAGAAACTTACTTCTCCTCTGGACAGAGTCCAGCAACATCCCCTTGTTTTGTCTTTGGGAGAAACGTTATTGAAAATCAACTCAAGCAGACAAGGGCAAGATCTTCTGTCAGACAGTCTCTTCCTCAGGTTTGCCAGAATTTCTCGAACCTCGTGGGAGACCCAAACACACTTCTGTTTTTGACTACCCAAAACAGTACACTCCCAATTTACTGCCTCCATGCCAGGATCCTCAGGCATGGTCAGTTGAATCTAGACCTTTATGCTCTTCCTCTGTTTCTGTTTTGTTGAGGAAATACTCAAGTGACAAGCTTGCAGAACCCAAGGATGATTGTGATAGCTCATTGGTGGCCCCAGAGGGAATGGTTTCCCTAACTTCCTTTCCTGGTTGTAGATGTTCCTCATCTTCTTCTGTTCAGTGATGATCTTTTCAGACAGTCTTATTTGAGAAGATTCCATCAAATCACCACATGCTTTGTCAGACTGCGTGGAGAATGTCAATTTTTGTTACGAGCTAAGGGCATTTCTAGAGTGGCTAGGGAAGCAATCAGTCAAGGCCTTCCACTGTTGGACTTGTGTATCAGCAACTGGTCAGCTCTTTTATCTTTGTGCTTGTCCAAAGTGATATCCAGCACTTGTTCCAGTAGGTATCCTGAATTAAGTTCAGGTACTCAAAGCAGTTTTCTGTCATGGCGATCGAAAGATACCACTTTACATTTCATTCAGTTCTACATTGTGCTGACTAGTAAATCACTGACAATTTAAATTTTTAAGTTTTTCAATCATTTGTGCTGGAAATTTCAAATCTTCCTATCATGGGTTACAATGAAATTTAGATATAGTCCTTCAGATTTTAACACAACCTCAGTTTGAGCCTATTGATAAGGTATCACTTCAGACTTTGGAGACACCTTTCTTTTAGCTCTTGCTGTGGCAGAGTGCATTAGTGAACTTCAAGCCCTTTCTTGTATGTGGGCTTTATTCTATTGGCAACCCCTCTTTTCTTTTATTGCTTAGAGAAAAAATATAGAAGTGGAAGCCCCTCCCAGATTTGTTTTAGTATGAGGTATAAAGCCCTTAGTCCTATCGTTGTGGCAGGACTCTGTCTCCTGAACCAAATTAGAGAGTAACCTTGCTTTCTGTCTTGTTAGTTGTTTAGTAATCCTGCTATTGAATTTTGGGGGCATGAATGTACATATTTATCCAAGGTTTCCACCACTGATAAGCTGATAGCCTAAGCTCAAGTAACCTATGACTTCTTGGACAGTGTTTTATGTGTTGCCTACCTGTTTTTAACAGCTTTAAAGACCCTTCATAAAACTTACAATAAGGTATCTATATATAATGAGAGAGAAGAAAGGATCTGACAGATTTTCCTGTGATTGCTACACTGGCTCTGAGGTAGTGTGTAGGTTCTGCCTACTTGGCCTCCATTACTCTACGAATTTTGTTACTTTTTGGAAGGCCAGGCCACTAAACTTTATTAATTGACTAGTACTGAAGGCTGGGTACTAAATTCTGGCCAAATGGAATATACCTTAAGCCCTCTTACTTTTCTGCCAATGGTCAGTGGGTGAATGGTAGATCAACTGCAAGTCACCTTTAAATACAAACAAAAAATAACTTCAAAAGTTTTGGATCCTTTTATTCTAAAAAAAATTCTTTTAAGATATTCAAGATTAAAGGCCAAACCAACTCTTTGATTTATGATATTGCAAAAAATTATGGATAGGCTTATTCTTGAACCCAAGTACTCCTATAGTTGTCAATATGTGGTTAAATCACGTTTGCTTTCTCATTGTAGCACAGGTTTATCCATCTGATTTCCACTCTATTCCCTTCTTTCTCTTCAAAAGGTTTGTCTTAAATATAATACTAAAGGAGGGAGTTGTCATGAAATTTGTTGATGGAGCATGTTAGGCAGCTCATTTGCTACCCTTATGAATTGTGATTTTCTCTTACATTACAGTCCCTTCAACTAGTAAATCACATGTAAACAGACTTCATTTAATTAATTTTAGTGATTAACTTTACATATCAAGAAAGTAATGTAAGTGTTGCTTGGGAACATTTATTTATGGTCTTTAAATTTAAGCACACACTGTCCTGCAACCTCTCCACGGAATTGTTGAATCAGGAGTCAGGACTAGGCCTACACCTATGCTGAATAATAGATAGTGACAGTAGTCATGATGAAAAGAGACTGTAGGTAGGGAGGATACTGTACTTTGAACAATGTCAGCTTTTTTCCTCTTGATTACTGTATAAATAGGCTCCCTTTGACAGGAAAGAATGAAGAAGGTGAATTTTCCATAATGTTCCCATTCTTTTTAATCTGACAGACTAAAGCATTTTCATGGGTGCGGGTTTTTCCTTTGACTGGTGTTTGATGACTACTTCTGAAGGAGAACGAGAGATATTTGATAATTCATTTTAAATCTTTGATCGATATTTAATGAATAGGCCTATCTTTGATGAAGGGAGATTCCATTGCTTGCTTTTCTTTCCTTTTTCGGAGTCCGATGAATACCATTGACGGAGAGGGAGAAGGTTTCAATAATGTTTGCATTTTTCCCTTTTGCTCAGTATTTAAAGAATACATTTGATTCGGAGGTATTTTATTCACATTGGCCTAATCACCGTGTGTGTGTGTTTTTTATATATATATATATATATATATATATATATATATATATATATATATATATATATATATATATATATATATATATATATATATATATATATATATATATATATATATATATATATATATATATATATATATATTATATATATATATATATATATATATATATATATATATATATATATATATATATAAATATATATATATATATATATATATATATATATATATATATATATATATATATATATACTATATATATATATATATATATATATATATATATATATATATATATATATATATATATATATATATATATATATATATATATATATATATATATATATATATATATATATATATATATATATATATATATATATATATATATATATAATATATATATATATATGTAATAGTGTGGCACAGTGTCGTTATTCCAAAGGACAATAACTTAATAATACTTAAGAAAAAGGCACGAAACGGATAATAAGGAGAAAAGAGAAAAGGGAATACGATAATGACTTTTCTTTGCGAAGGGATTTTGTTACTCAAAACATTAGGCTTTTAGCCATTAGACATCTGGTTTTCATCTCCCCCAAAAAGCCTCTGTCCGTTACCAGCGATTAGTGACCAGCGATATCGCCCAGGCATCTTCGAGAAATTGGAAACTACTCTCATTAGCGCCTATGACTAATCGCCGTTCCCTTCGTGACGGCCGGTCAGAGAGAGCCATCTGGCATACGTTAAAAAGGAATTCATGGACCCGTTGTTAGAAAGAGGGAATACCAAATTCTTAAAAGCTCCACCCTCCCAAAGGTAGGCCTCTAGTATCGACGAATCAAAAGCCATGAGTGTTGGTCATAAGACAGCCCAAAAAGAGTATCAACGAATGACTATGAGGTTACCACGGGATACGCCCCTAAGAAGCCAGGACATGAAGAAGGAGGCGTATACAAATTCAAAGCCTACGAATTACTGTAGAAGACCTGACAGGAAGGCGGTCTCGTATGAAGTTTAGCAGCCACTAAGACACAAAAAGTCTTTCAGAAAATGCCACACCCAGTCAGAATCCCAAAATTCAAAGGCGGGGTTGGGCTAAGGAGATTTCAACTGAACAAAAAGGCGAGACGAGAGAGAGCAAGCAGAAAAGGGAGCGAGAAAAAAGGGGAACAGAGAAGCCAAGAGAGAGAACAACCAACCGTGGAGCCTGAGTGGAGAGCTGCAGTGGCATGGCCGTTGAAACAGAGAAAGACAGAGAATCCCCAGAAGAAGAAACAAGTGCAAAAGTGTGGTGTGCGAAGCAATCAAAGACAGTGAAAGTGACAATCAATACTCAGTAAATTTCCCTCGTGCCTATAGATTCGTAATTGCAACAAGTGCCAATTAAGTTTTATCAGTCCAAGAGCCCAGTAACTCAGAAGGTGGAAAGACATTTGTAAGAACCCCTAACGAAGAATAAAACGTAATTTGTATGAATATGATCAACTTTCATTTCTCATCTAAAAGTAGAACCCTTCCTTTTAACGAATTCCAGATTAAGAACATTGAGCAGACAAGAAGAATTTATATAAGCCTAATTCCCCAAAGTACAGCCTCCACGGCACACGTTACCTTCTTAGATCTGTGCAAAGAAAGTAAGTACCGTCACAGATTTATTGGTGGCAGAGCGATGGGATACGATGAGATAAAGATTGATATAGTGACAAGATTAATTGATGTCGAGCGGTAAGGATAGGAAGAGACAAAAGACACAGCAAAGAAATGGCGATCAGCGACGCGAATGACAGTTAAAGACAGCGGCTGCGAAACGGAATCAAAAGTTTAGTGTCGGCATAAGAGATTTCAATCCATTCACGCCACTCGAAAAAGAAAGTTCTCCCCAAAGACAGTTACCAGTGCTTCCCCAAATACAAGGACAGTACCGAGTTGTAACAATAAAAGCGCCTCCAAAAAAAGCCACCCACACTTTGCGAAAGTAAAACTCCACTCTGAAGAACAAGAACAGTCGTTCCACTAGAAGAACAAGATGTCGAAAGCATGAAGAAAAATATCAAGAGGAAAGAAAACGATCCCGAAAACGCAACAGTCAACGCAATCGAGAGAGAGAGAGAAGAAGTCCCCCTTCCCGCAGACGTAACAACGCATCATTCAACGCGCTGGTAGGCGAACGCAAGCTGTCAGACGTAAACCCGGATGCCGAAGACGACGAAAGAAGATAAGTCCAAAATAATATCCCCACACTTACATAACATTAAACTCCATTAAAAGTAAATTACGCGATTAACATTTCAGTTAGACAATTTCTGGTATTTCAAGATTAAAAGATTTTCTCTCTGAACTTTTTTTTTTGGCAACGAAACTACGATATTTCTTCATTTTACTAATTATAACTAATCAGCTACTAAGACCTTTTCCCGAACATTTGTATTTACTAACCAATAACTATAAATTTTAATTTGAATTTTGATCGTGTCATTTTATGTTATTTTTGTGATTTTGGTTGTTTTTGTGATTTCTTGTACTTTGTTTTTTTTTTGTTCTTTAGTGTTTGCTTTTTTTACTTGTTACGTCGACCGTGAACGTTTACTTGTTTTTTATTTTGTTTGTTTAGGATAACAAGGGTAATTCACGGGAGGTCTCTCGTTAGCGTACAGTTTACGGTCAGTTTCAAGTATCGTTTTTAACCTGTACTGTTAAGAGGGTTTTTGTTGTTTAAGAATCGCTTACCGGTAACGAAAGACTTTGAGAATATTTCTGGGGAAAATCTTTTATTTTTTTTATGGTGATCGAATACTTTAGTAAAAACAATTTATTGTTGTTATCATTTTCTTTTGGGGATATTTACTGTCATAACTTTGATACTTTTAATGATACTCAGTACTTAAGAAATTTCCATTAACGAGTCGATGGTCAAAGGGAGACCGACTCTTTATCAGAACGTAAGACGCCTGTGCTCACGAGAAGTCAAACAAGGAAATTAACCATGACGGAGAGTACACAGTCCGCGAATTCGAACGCAGCAGTAATGGGAACACATAAGGGACATGTAATTAATCACATAGCTAATTTTTTGCGGAAGAAAGGATGGTCAGTTAGCTTGTAACTTAGAGAACTGGATAGAGCAAGTGGAGACACGCCTAGATAGCATAACGGGGACAGATAGAGAAAAGCTTATTGAAGCCAAGAGTTATCTTGATTTGGAAGCCGGAGGAGACTTAGAACGCTACGTCCACTCCGAGACTTACCGAGATCTTAAGAATTGGGAAGAATTGAAACGGTATTTTAGGAAGGTTTATTCCACAGTTGGTGAAAGAGATCCAGTTACTAGCTTGGCAAGGATAGTGCGTCAATTTAAGTTAGACGAAAGACGTTATCAAGAGTTTAGCTCTCAGTTGTATAACAATATGAATGAATGGGGTAACTTCATGGAATCCACAGGTTGGATAGAGGTAGAAGGAGGCAAGCAAAAAAAAATGCCCAATGGAGTCATGTTAAAAAAATATTTAGACTAGCAATAATGATTGGAAGCCTGCCAACGGAAGTTATTGCAGGATGACTCGTAAGTGGAGACATCCGATGATGTAGCAGAGATTGAAGAGGAGGAAACAAAAATCCTAGGTAGAAGACCTGAAGGGAATCCTATACAGACCTTTAGTCGCTATAGGACAAAAAGAAAGGGGTCCAAATAGATCTAGGACACCATCTAGAAATCAGAATAAGATGCCAGGTAAATCTTCTCAAGGAGGATTTTCGACAGTCACGTGTTATAACTGTCAGAAGAGAGGACATTATGCCAGTGACTGCCGAGGGATAGCCTTCTGTCCTTTCCATAAGAGAACAGGACATAGTGCCCGAGAATGCAGGAATAAATTTGTTTCAGCTCCTAGAGGTAGATCTCAGTCGAGAGGCAGAGATAGAAACAATAGTCAATCTCCCCCAGTTAGAGGAAATAGAGATTCAGCTCCAAATAGGTATGCTAATCAAACAGCAAGCATAGGGTATCAATCAGTTCAGTCAATGTCGGACGACGCAATGGGAAATTTTCTGCTTACTGGTACAATGAATCTTCCTCTATAACAGAGAGAACGTCCGGAATGTCAAGGCTAAGCCCAGCTACACAGGTTAGCAAAGTTGATGTAGGAAATGAATATAATTATAGACCATTATTTCCCGCACATGTCGGTCTAGAGAAACCTATTATTACATTCTTTGATACAGGTAGTCCTAAGAATATAATGTCAGAAAAGGTGTATCGGTTGTATTTTTCTCACTTAAGTTTGAAACCAGCGGTAGATTGTAGAATCACAGACGTCCAGGGTAATGATATCCACGTAATTGGACAGTTAGATTTTCCATTTAGGCTAGGAAGAATTGCTCTAAGAGAAAATGTTCTGGTAGCCAGAGATATACAATTAGCTTTTGCTCATTTGCTGATAGGTTATCCAACTATGGCTAGACAAGGGATAAGCATTGATGCCTAGAGAACAACTAGTGATTAACAACGGTTGTGAGATTTCTAGAATACCAATATGCAGTTAATTAAAAGAACCCAGACTACAGAGAATCCCACACTGAAAGGTATCTTAAAGAAGGATAAGACAGAGGGAAGATATCCAGAATGCATCACGAGTTCACAACAGATCATTAACCTCTTAGAATCAAATCAATGCACTTATTTAAAGTTAGAAAGGGAATTAAGACTTAAACCAGGAGAAAGTACTTGGGTAGAATGTACAGTAAATCCAACAATTTTTTGAAGGGAAAGAAACAATTTCTCACACTTAACTAGAAAAGTCGCAAGTAAACGGAATACATTATTCTTCTAGTTTACACGAAGTCAGACAGGGCAAAATAGCGTTACAGATTACGAATAACAGAGGAGGAAAGGTTAAATTAACACCAGGGTACAGAGATAGGCTTAGCAGAAGTATACTCCATACCTAATACGAGTTTGTAGAAAGGGAAACGGTAGCAGCAATTAGTAAAGGAAATGAAAATTACGCTCAGGACATAAAACTGAGAAGAGCTAAGATAGGATTTCATTTAAAGGACATTAAGGAAAACCATGTTAGAGAAGAATTCATAGACTTACTGTGCGAATATAATGATATAGTCGCTCTAGACGGCGACACCTTGGGAAATACACGCGAAATAACGCACAAGATAGACATTCCATCAAACACAAAGCCAATTTACATACCAGCTTATAGAGTAGCACATTCCCAAAAGGAGATCATCGAAAGAGAAGTACAAAGAATGAATAGGCAAGGAATAATAGAACCATCTAAATCCCCATGGTCTTTTCCACTTTTGCTAGTTCCTAAAAGGGACAAAACTTATAGAATAGTTGTGGATTTCAGAAAATTGAACCAAATTACTGAAAATGATCCTTATCCAATGCCGTCAATGCGAGATCTTATCGCCACTATAGGTCCAAGAGATACTTCACCACCATAGATTTATTGCAGGGATTCTGCAAATCCCTCTAGACGAAGAAAGTAAACCTTTAAACTGCTTTTTCCACTAGTAACGGCAGATACCAGTATGTAAGAATGCCCTTTGGGTCTAAAGTCAAGCCCGGGTAACTTTTGTAAAGATTAATGGATAAAGTTTTGGGGCGATTTACTAGCAAGGACGTGCACTGTTACATAGATGATTTGGTAATAGCCAACAGACACTATAGAGGACATAGACTTAGTCAGAGAAGTCCTAAAGAGATTAAGAAAAAGCCACCTGAAGCTTAAATTAAAGAAGTGTTAACTTCCTTATTTAAAAGGGAAAATAGACTACCTTGGTCATACACTAAGTGAAAAGGGCGTAGAAGTAAACGACTTAAAGATAAAGTCAATCAAGGAATATCCTACACCTCAGTGCAAGAAGGACGTAAAGTCATTCTTGGGTTTAGCAGGTTTTTACCGCAAGTTCGTAGGGAACTTTGCAGTCATATCAGCTCCACTAACTGAACTTTTAAAGGAACACGTATCATTTATATGGACAGACAAGCAGCAAGAAGCATTCGATGAATTGAAAGAAAGATTAACACTCCCCCAGTACTTAGCTTTCCAGACTTTAGCAAAGAATTCTTTTTAGCCACGGACGCAAGCCACATTGTATAGGGAGCATGTTTAATGCAACGACAAGATAATAAGTTAATAATGCGATAGCTTATTACAGTAGGAAATTAAAGCCCTGCAGAAGTGAACTACTCAGTAACAGACCTCGAAGTCTCTAGCTATAATAGACGCTTTAAAGGCATTTTTCAGATATATCATTTTGGTTACAAGATAACCGTGTTCACGGATCATTCAGCTGCAGTAGAAATGCTAAAGAACCCTAATTTTTCTGGAAGAAGAGCCCGTTGGTCATGACAGCCCAAGATTATGATATAGAGGTGAAATATGTCCCTGGGAAGACGAATAAGGTAGCAGATGCATTATCAAGATATGTGTCACAAGGTGATAGTATAAATATCATAAGTCAAGAAGAAGAAAAGAATGAAAACAATGTGCAACGACATAAATGTACTCACCATGCATTATACAGAGGAACTTTCCCGGCAAAATTTCATAAGGAACAAGAAGAGATGAAGATATAAGGGAACTGTTCAAATACGTTAGAAACGAAAGAAAACACAGCCAACAAGAATTAACCGAACTAGGTAGGAAGGTTGGATGTCCCACAGATGCACTAACAGACATAGATGGCGTATTAATTTGGATGTGTCACGAATATGACCCATTTGGTCAATTTCTAGGTGTACTGCACAAAAAAGATTAGTACCTAAAAGTCTAAGAAAACAAGGTCATTGAGCTAATGCACGACGATGACATGAGAGCTCACCCAGGAGGGATGAGACAATTAGATTAATCCAAAGAACTTTCCATTGGAAGGGAATTTCACAAGGATGTTAGTAATTATGTGAAGAGCTGCAATACATGCAACAGCTACAAGGGAAGAACAGACAAGGAAGTACCACTAGGAAATATCCTATCCCACAGACTCCTTTCGAAAGAGTATCTATTGATATTACACAAATCTCCATATCACGAGTAAAGGGAATAAGAATATTACTAGTATGTATCGACGCGCTCACGAGATATACAGAGTTGGTACCACTAACTAGTAAAAGTGCCAAGGAATGTGCAACCGCACTCTTTGATAAGATATTTTGCAGATATTCTGCCCCACAGCTCATTATTTCTGATAATGGGACCGAGTTCAACAACTCGTTAGTTCAAGAATTTTGTAACGCCTTTAAGGTAGAAAAGGTAGCGATACAGCCGTATCACCCAGCTAGCAATGGCTTGGTAGAAAGGAATAACAGGAAGGTTTTTAGACGTATTACGTACACAGTAGGACAGGATCCTGGACTGGGACGTCAATTTACCTTTAGTCCAATTATCATTAAATGCAAGGCATCATACGAGTATTCGTGAAACTCCCATAAAAGCTTTGATGGGATATGAACCCAGATTACCTTATGCATGGCTGAATCAGCCAATACAGCCTAATTACTCTGAAGATATCATGAAGATAAGAATCGGAAACTTTAAAGTAATTCACAAGCAATTGCACAAGAATTTAGAAGAAGCCCAAGCAGAATATGATAGAGAAAGCATCAGAAGGATTAAGGCCTGTAGACTACAAGAAATGATGAAGGTCTATATTCGAAAAGGAAGTAATAAGTGGTATTAATTATAAGTTAGCCACAAAATTCACAGGCCATACAAGGTCGTAGACGTACAAGAAACTAAGATAAAGGTTAAGAAAATGAATAACCAAATGCCTTCCACATATGCTGAATCATTAGAAGAAGAAGAATTTTGGATAAACAAGGACAATTCGGCCTCCCAAGAGAACCAAAGAAGTTGAAGAATCCGAAATGACAGAGACGTCAGAAGACATTCCAGAAGAAGGAACTAGATATAACCTAAGAAATAGAAGAGTCACTTTCCAGTGAAACAGAAGAACAAACCCATTAATTCATCCCAATTATTCCCATGTATTTATTTGATTTCGTTATTGCTAAGTTTACCGCCATCGGTCGACTTAGGAATAATCTTTTATTGTTGCAATTCTTACTTTAATTAGTTGGTTTGTAGCAATTTTTTTTGGAGTTATGTGCACTAACTTCAAAATTTATTTGACTTGAAGGGAAATATTTGGGTATGTAAGAAACAGTTCAAAGCGCAGTATAAGAATTTCAAGACGTATATTAAGTTTAACCGTTCCATAAGAACATTCTTAGAAGTAAAAGAATAAATAAGACGGGTTAAGATAGATATTAAGAGATTTTAAGATAAGAGAATTCGTTTCAGAAATGATTATGATTTTAAAGGGGTAATTAATACACTTACTTTGCTGAAATCCATAAGATGTTGACTGATGAAAACTTACTAATAAGATATTAATCGATGAAGACTCACTAACAAGATGTTAATTGATGAAGACTCATTAACAAGATAGTAGTTGTTGAAAACTTACTAACAAGATATTGATTGGTGAAAGCTTACTAATTGTTGTCACAGTAGAAGAAACCTACAAGTATTAACCACTAACCGGTTCCTTTAACCGAGTTGCCAATTTTGTTTTAGTATCAAGCAGTAAAGTTATATTGTTTAATGTACTAGGTTACTCAGAAAATTACAGTAAGAATGTTCAATGAAATCTTGCATAAACACAATACACAATCTCAGTAGGAAGTCAAGGCACACTTGTTATTGCATACAAATACACAAGGATATTTTCTCCCAGGACTTGTCTCCAAGCGCAGGTCGCAGCGAACAAGAAGCCATCAAGTGTCGTCAACGAAGAACGAAATTTATTTTTCCATAAAAGAAAGACGATATCCACCTAGATAGAATAGGACTGAGGACTGAACCAATCATGTACTGTAAACTTGGATAGTTACCATTATTTTTGCTTCTACCATGCATTTATATAACTTATGTGACTCAAGGGCTTATGTATGTTTAACTTTCAGTTTTTCTTGTTTTTTGGTGATTTATTTTGCTTGCATTCAGTTTTTCATGTTTCTTAATGTGATTTACTCATATTTGAATTCAGTTTTGATGATTCTTTTAATATTATTTAATCAAGTATTTGTTTCATGTTTATATTCAGTTTTTTTTTTTTTTATGTTTCTCTGAATGTTACTTACTCAAGAATTTACTCATGTTTACATTCAATTTTGATTGTTGCCCTTAACGTTACTTAATCAAGGATTTGCTCATGTTTACATTCACTTTTGATGATTTTGAGTTAAAGTTTCAATATGATTTCCAAGAAGCATAAGTTAGGAGTCCTCTTGTAGGTATAATATTTGCTTCAGCTTAGATAACGCTGTCGGAGTCAAGCGAGGTAGCGGGGGGGGGCCGAGACTGTAATAGGTGTGGCACATGTGTCGTGATTCAAAGGACATAACTTAATAATACTTAAGAAAAGGCACGAAACGGGATAATAAGGATAAAAAGAGAAAAGAAAGGGAAATACGATAATACTTTTCTTTGCGAAGGATTTTTTGTTACTCAAAACATTAGGCTTTTAGCCATTAGACATCTGGTTTTCATCTCCCCCAAAAAGCCTCTGTCCGTACCAGCGATTAGTGACCAGCGATATCGCCCAGGCATCTTCGAGAAATTGGAAACTACTCTCATTAGCGCCTATGACTAATCGCCGTTCCCTTCGTGAACCGGTCAGAGAGAGCCATCTGGCATACGTTTTAAAAAGGAATTCTATGACCCGTTGTTAGAAAGAGGGAAGTACCAAATTCTTAAAGCTCCACCCTCCCAAAGGTAGGCCTCTAGTATCGACGAATCAAAGCCATGAGTGTTGTCATAAGACAGCCCAAAAAACAAAAGAAGTAATCACACCGAATGACCTATGAGGTTTACCACGGGATACGCCCCTAAGAAGCCAGGACATGAAGAAGGAGGCGTATACAAATTCAAAGCCTACGAATTACTGTAGAAGACCTGACAGGAAGGCGGTCTCGTATGAAGTTAGCAGCCACTAAGACACAAAAGTCTTTCAGAAAATGCCACACCCAGTCAGAATCCCCAAAATTCAAAGGCGGGGCTAAGGAGATTTCAACTGAACAAAAAGGCGAGACAGAGAGAGAGCAAGCAGAAAAGGGAGCAGAGAAAAAAGGGGAACCAGAAGAGCAGAGAAAAAAGGGGAACAGAGAAGCCCAAGAGAGAGAACAACCGGGGAAGGCCTGAGGGGAGAGCTGCAGTGCATGGCCGTGAAACAGAGAAAGACAGAAGAATCCCCAGAAGAAGAACAAGTGCAAAAGTGTGGTGTGCGAAGCAATCAAAGACAGTGAAAGTGACAATCAATACTCAGTAAATTTCCCTCGTGCCTATAGATTCGTAATTGCAACAAGTGCCAATTAAGTTTTATCAGTCCAAGAGCCCAGTAACTCAGAAGGTGGAAAGACATTTGTAAGAACCCCTAACGAAAGAATAAAACGTAATTTGTATGAATATATCAATTTCATTTCTCATCTAAAAGTAGAAC
>NC_061089.1:26509382-26549382 GCF_015104395.2 Macrobrachium nipponense
TTACTCCTGCTCTGCCTTCTTATGCTCCCTATGTGGTTCAGGAGAAAAATAATAGGTAAATTGAGAAATATTAATCTTTTATTGGTTTGAAATATGTTGGTATATATTAGGGTGAAGATTGCATTCAACCTCCTACAGACTATTTGTTCCGATACGTAATACAAACCCTCGGTCCTTTAACAATAGGAAGGTAACTAGCGGCAGCTGGGACGGTCGTAAGCTTCGAACAAGGGGAGAACGGTAGTTAACTGCTTGTCCGATCGTGCGCGCGCCGCGCGCCCGGGCGGTGAAGAATCACTTTTGCTTTCGGCCGTGGTGTGACAGGACGTGTTCGTCATCGCTCTGCCCGCTATTTCGTCGTGTGCTTTGGATGTTTACAATTTCTTCTGACTGGTTTGTTTGTGGTCTTGAATGAAATTGTAAGTACTCTTTTTTCATTTTTCATTGAGTGAAGTGAATTAATTAATCATGGATCAAGAAGAGCTTTCGCCGCGCCCACCAGCTGCCCGTAGAGTGTGTCCCGGGCTGGAAGGGCGTAAATGCGGCAGATTCCGCTCTTACCCAGACATTGATCCTCATGAGTTATGTTATCGGTGTCGGGGGCGAGAATGCTCCCGAGCCGAACCATGTAATGTGTGTGTAAATTGGTCCGAGGCGCAGTGGGTGCTGTACGAGGGTAGGAAGAGGCGTAGGTCGACCAAGGAGTCGTCGGAAAGCTCTCCAGCGACTCCTTTGGTTACGGATACCTCGTCATCCTTCCTGCCTCCAGCTCAGCCCCCACGATTTGCGCCTTCCCCTGCGGGGGGGGTTTCGGAGTCCTTCTCCTCACTCGATCCGTCGAGTGTGGAGGAGGTGCCGATACCCGGATGTTCAATTGTATTCGGGGTCTTCCGTCCGCTCTGGGTGGGGTTCGTCCTCCCCCAAGCGTGAGGGTGCCCCTCTAACTGACCCGACTGTTCCTCCCTCAGGTGTACCTTCTATGAGTGACGACCTTGGACAGGTGTGGGCGTCGTTGGGACTGCAGGGCGCCCCCAGTAACCAGGGCTTGATTCAACGGCTAGCGGGGTCGGCAGTTGTAACTCATGGTGTAGTCACAACAACGACCAATACTGTGTCCACACCAGCGTACGCCGCCCCTCCTCATGTGGTGTACACGCAACACATTGCGTCGGTGACTCCAACGGCATCAATTCAAATGCCGATCGCTGCCGTACCTAAGAGGGGCGTGCCGCCGCCACCTGGGTTCTATGTGCTGCCGACTCCCGACTTTCGCTGTCCCAAAAGTTCGCCCCTGGATCTACCGCCCGTCCCAATGATGAGTTTGGCTGAAATGGAGAGGTCTGTGACGCCGGACTATGCTGCCGTACCTGCCGTACCTGCAGCGAGTGTTGCTGGCCCAGCCCCTCGCGCCGCTCCTACGAAGCGCGCGGTGCGGGACGCTCATGCTGATGTTGCTGCTGGTGCTGGTCCTGCGGGTGCTGGTCCTATTGGTGCTGGTCCTGCTGCTGCTGGTGCTGCTGGTGCTGGTCCTGCTGGTGCTGGTCCTGATGGTGCTGGTCCTGCTGTTGATGTTCCTGCCGTGCCTGCCCCTGCCCACGTCGCGTCTCGTCATGGAGGTGCTGCACCGGTCTCAGGTCTTTCCGGACAGGATCAGTCGGGGCGTGTTGCTTCGGCAATTGGCCCGACTTTTCCGTGGATGGAAGACCTGACGTCCGTCCTGAGAGAGCTGACGAAGAAGAGGAAGAAGAAGAGGAAGGTGTCGTCGTCGTCTTCATCGTCTTCTTCGTCGTCTGTTGCCGCCTCTCCCCCTTCGACTTCTAAGGCTTCCAAGCCGAAGAAGAAGAAGGCTGCCTCCTCCCCCCCTAAGAAGGCTCCTGCGGGACCTTCGAAGGGCCCGTCTCGCTCTGGCGTGACGGGGGGTGCTTCTGCTGGTCCTCCTGTTCCCTCGGGAACAGGGCCCGTCTCCTCTTCTGAGAAGAAGAAGAAGACGGGGACCAAGGATGTGCTGGCTACTGCTGGTACATCCGCGCCTGGTCTTGGTAGCACTGCTGCTAAGCCAGGTACCGGCTCGACTTCTCGTTCGCGAGAAGGTCCGAGTGTACGGTCGCCTTCGGGCGACCGTGCAGCCAAAGTCAAGACGCCTGAGCTTGCTCACCGTCATGACAGAGGCACGGAGCAGAAGACTGTTGAGAGTCGCGCAAGTGACTCTCGCCAGGCCAGCGGCCGCTCTCGTAGCGACCAGCCGGTACCTCGGGTTGACGTGACGGTCTCTGACCGGCCACGGGTTGAGGCTGGGAAGAGGTCCCCTCGACCAACGGCACCAGCTTCGGCTGGTACCAGCGGTTTGACGTGCCGTGAGGACGCTCACCGGTCTCACCGCGAAAGCGAGCTCTGCAGATCACCTGACCGCCGCTCCCACAGGGACCGGACGGAGACGGTGGCCACCAGCAGCTCGTCTGACGCACGGGACCGGGGTCGACGTGCTCAGTCGAGCCGCTCGCCACAGGTGAGCGGCACGACCAGGCCTGCAGATCGATCCCCACCGCGGGTTGGTGATCGGCTGCAGCCCCCCACGTACGCTGGTCCTGCCAGCGAACGGGGGGGGAGCGTCAGGTCTGTCTCTCCTATACCTTCAACTTCCTCGGGCTACACCGGGAAGAGCGAGGTACCTAGAGTGATCGTGAGAGGTGCGCCGCTCACGATCCCTCCCCACGACAGCCGGGACACGAACCAGGCATGGTCTTAGGACCAGCCAGGTCGTACGCGCAAGTGGTTGGAGGCGACCGTCAGGGGTCTGTTGCTGTTCCTCCTTCTGAAGGAGGAGGGTCTCGAGAGCTGCTCCTGTTGGAGGGACTGGACGGTCCTACTCCTCAGGACGCTGTGACTCCTGAGATCCAGAGGAACTTTGCCCAGGTTATTGCGCTGATTCGTCAGCACAACGACCTGGGGGAAGGATCGCCGCTACCACCATCTGAGCCCACGTCCCGGCTCGAGTCATTTTGGGGCCCGAAGAGGGAACCCAAATTGACGGTGGGACTGCCGCGATCGGAGCTTGCAGACTCAGTCCTTGACCAGGTGGAGAATTTCGTCTCAGGACGAGAGGACTCACTTAAGTCAGGACGGTCTTCCAAGCTACTTCCTCCTCCTCTGCAGCGACAGCGGAAGTTCTACGTGCCATCAGTGGATCCAATACCGCCCAAACAGGTTAACCCGGAGCTAGCTAGGCTAACTCCAGGTGTGTCCCTGCAGCAGCTCCTGTCGGAGAACTTGTGGTTCTCGCAGCAGGAGGCACTGGGCCTGGAAGCTACCGCTATGGCGGCTTTCCAGGCAGTCTCTTGGTTGGATCTGTGGTCCCTCACAGTATCCAAGGTCGCGGCCGACGCCGGGGGCGCTGCCCTCGAAGACGACTCCGACTTCAGGAGACTGTGCCAGTCTGGAGGTAGGGGGCCATCTCCTACCTCGCCCATCAGACGGCAAACCTGTGGGCCAACTTGGTTCTCCGTCGTAGGGACGCTGTCCTTACACGAGTAGCCAAGGGGGCCGGGCGTGAGGCGGTAAATGGACTCCGTAACGGACCAATGAAGAGTTCCTCCGCTCTCTTTCCCGGAGAGATGGTGGACGCTGCGGTGGAAAGACGGCGCACTGATGACAGTGACCGTCTGGTTCACCAGGCAGTTACGAAGGTTTCTGGGCAACCTCGTACAACTGCGGCTAAGCCTAAGAGTTTAGCTAGCGCTTCCTCGGCTGCTAAGACGGCTGCTCCATCGAAGCCCCGAGGAAAGACTCTTCCTGCTTCAACTTCTGGTAAAGGATGCCGTAACCAGCCCTCCTCCCAGCCCTCCTTTCCCCGAGGAGGTGCTGGGAAGAAGTCGAAGCGAGGTGGGAAACGCTAGGGACGGCGTTCCCCCTCACCAGCTTCCGAAAGTGGGGGGGTGCCTGGCGAGCCATTGGGCAACTTGGCAGCGCTACGGTGCCGAGACCTGGATAGTAGACGTCCTTCGGGAGGGATATCTACTACCCTTCGAATCTCGGCCACCCCTCACCTCCAACCCGGTCCATCTGCAGACATATGTTCTGGGATCCTCAAAGGACGACGCTCTTCGGCAGGAGATCAAGACCATGCTGACCAAACGAGCTGTGAGTCGTAGTGGATCGGTCACCGGGCTTTTACAGCCGCCTTTTCTTAGTGGAAAAGGCATCGGGGGGCTGGCGCCCGGTGATAGATCTCTCTCCCCTGAACCGATTTGTTCGCCAGACTCGGTTCAAGATGGAGACGGCACGTTCCGTGCTGGACTCCATCAGGGAGACGACTTCATGCTTTCAGTGGACCTGAAGGATGCGTATTTTCAAATACCCATCCATCAGTCCTCCAGAAAGTACCTCCGCTTCATCTTCGACGGGACGGTGTACCAATTCAGGGCACTTTGCTTCGGTCTCTCAACCGCCCCACAGGTGTTCACGAGAGTGTTCACGCTGGTGTCTGCTTGGGCCCATTCGCACGGGATACGTCTTCTGAGGTATCTCGACGATTGGCTGGTCCTGGCGAGCTCCCGCTCGCAGTTGCTGCAGGACAGGGATCGACTTCTAAAGTTTTGTCGCGATCTGGGGATCGTGATAAACTACGAGAAGTCCGATCTCGAACCCAAGCAGAAGATGAAGTACCTGGGTATGCTGATCGATACGGTAGCAGCTCAAGTCCGCCCCGCAGACTTGAGGATCAGCAAATTCAGGGAGGCAGCCGGCCGGTTCCTGTCTCGGCAGGAACAGGCAGCTCAGCAATGGCAAGTCGTGATCGGCCACCTGTCGTCACTCGAGAAGTTAGTTCCTCACGGACGTCTTCACCTGCGGTCTCTTCAGTGGAGACTAAGGGAGAGTTGGTCACAGGTAAAGGATCCACCTTACTTCCCCGTGTCCATCACGGAGAAGGTGAGGCAGGACCAAGCCTGGTGGCTCGACGACAGGAACCTCTTAAGAGGGGTGCCTCTACGCACTCCCCCCCCGGAGATGCTGCTGTTCTCAGATGCATCGACCGAGGGATGGGGCGCACACCTGGAGGAGTTGCTGGCTGCAGGTGTGTGGGACCATCACGACAAGCACCTTCACATCAATGTCCTAGAACTCAAGGCGGCGTTTTACGCTCTCCAAGAGTTCCAAGACCGCTTGATGGGACACTCGGTGGTGTTGATGTGCGACAACACCACAGTAGTGGCATACGTCAACAAGCAGGGGGGCCTAGTGTCTCTCCCGCTACACCAGTTGACTGTGCAGGTGCACGAGTGGGCCACGGCTCACTCAATAGAGCTGTCAGCACGCTACATTCCAGGCAAGAGGAATGTAGTAGCAGACAAGCTCAGCCGTCGGGATCAGGTAATAGGGACCGAGTGGTCCCTACACCCAGAAGTGGCGGAAAGGCTCTTCAACCTGTGGGGGCGTCCGGTCATAGACCTGTTCGCCACCCGGCACAACAAAAAACTTCAAGTTTTTTGCTCAGCCGTGCCGGACCCATGGGCAGCTGCAGAGGACGCTCTCCAACACCCTGGGACAACCTCTTCGTCTACGCCTTTCCTCCCTTTTTGTCTGATTCGGAAAGTGATCAGCCGAGCGCTGGTCACTCCCAATCTCAGGATGATCCTGGTGGCTCCCAAACGACCTCAAGCCGTTTGGTATCCGGACCTGCTGGCTCTTCTTGCGGAAGAACCGAGAGAGATGCCCCACTGGCACAACCTTCTAGCCCAGCCACACGTAGAGCGGTACCACCGAGCAGTCCAGTCCCTACAACTTCACGGCTGGCTGTTATCCACCATCTCTTGCGAACGAGAGGCTTTTCTCGCAGCGCAGCAACAGAGATGGCTGGACACGTCATACAGTCCTCTGCAGCTGTGTACCAGGGGAAGTGGGCCGTCTTCTGTGGTTGGTGTCGTAGACGGGGTCTATCTCCTCTCAGAGCCACTCTTCAGCAGGTAGCGGATTTCCTCGTGTTTCTTCGCCGAGAGAAGCTCCTCTCAGTACCCACAGTTAAAGGATATAGAGCCGCCCTGGCGCTCGTCCTAAAACTGAGGGACTGGACATCTCGAACTCGTTCGAGATCTCCTTGCTAATGAGGAGCTTCGAAAGGTCTTGCCCACCCAGGGAACTCAGGCCCCCTGAGTGGGATGTGACTCTCGTCCTTAGGAGTTTGACTCGAAGACCATTCGAGCCACTCCGAGAGTCGTCAGACAGGGATCTGACCCTCAAGACCCTCTTCTTGCTGGCCCTGGCATCGGCGAAGAGAGTAGGGGAACTTCATGGTCTGTCCTTCAATGTTAAACATTCCAGGGGCTGGGGATCTGTGACGCTCGATTTCGTCCCGAATTTCGTAGCTAAGACTCAGAATCCGTCGATCCCTGACGACATGTTCGAGTCTTTCACGATCCCCTCCCTAATGGATTTCACCGACAACGATACGGATGAGATGCTGCTTTGTCCTGTGAGGGCGCTACGGCGCTATCTGAAGAAAACTCGACACCTCAGGCCTGAGTGTCGACGCCTCTTCGTTAGCACTGGGGTGACCAAGAAAGAAGTATCCAAGAACACGCTTTCTTTTCTGGCTGCGTGAGGTGATCAGGAGAGCGTACGAGGCTGATGGTAGTGACGACATCCGTACGCTCCGACCGAGAGCCCACGAAGTCAGAGGTATTGGACCCTCTTTGGCGTTCCGTAAGAACTTCTCCGTGGCGCAGGTCCTGAAGGCAGGTGTCTGGGCCAACCAGACTACCTTCACGTCTTCTACCTTCGGGATATTGCCCACAAGTCCTTGGATACTTTTTCCCTTGGGACCTGTGGTGGCTGCTCAACACGTTGTGTAAGCTTACCCAGCACCCGAGCAGGCAGAACAGCATCGATTCCTGGTGTGACTGTAGGAATGAATGGTTGAATGAGAGTGCGACTGGCTTCTCTTCTCCATCTTTCTCTCTCTCTACCTGACCTGTGGGCAGAGGGTCATGGTCATCACCATGCTGGAAAGGAATCCGATGCAGGTAAGCTACTCGACCGAGCCCCAATCTATCCCTTTAGTTAGGGATAGAAGCAAATATCCTCCACTCCCTCCAACAAGGGGGAAGGAGTGGATGCCTACTTGAGACAAACCCATAACTTTATGTTGGCTCCTGTACAGGAACAAGTTCTTGCAATGCTGGTACGAAGAGATACGCTTGCCTCTCTCTTAGTACTTGGCTCAGAGGTCTGACCATTGATCCTGCGGTGCACACCCCGATCAATCGGACAGAGGTTTGGATCCCTCCCTTGCTCTTACGACCAGGGAGGCATTCCAAGGTTGGACGAACACCAGTCTGTTCACCAAAAAGACTCAGATTCCACCCACCAAGAAGTGAGTCTTCCTATTGTTAAAGGACCGAGGGTTTGTATTACGTATCGGAACAAATGACAATTTGTCGAAAATTGCATTTTTCCTAACTATACAAACCTGAGGTCCTTTACATATAGTCCCACCTCATACCACCCCTCACTCTGCAACTTTTTGCATGGGCCTAAAGCAAAAGTGATTCTTCACCGCCCGGGCGCGCGGCGCGCGCACGATCGGACAAGCAGTTAACTACCGTTCTCCCCTTGTTCGAAGCTTACGACCGTCCCAGCTGCCGCTAGTTACCTTCCTATTGTTAATGGACCTCAGGTTTGTATAGTTAGGAAAAATGCAATTTTCGACAAATTGTCATTTTTGGTTTCCCCTCATGAGAGAGGTGGTTTTGAAGCCTTAGTCTGTAACCTGCCCTCTGGACTGCCCTGCAGCTGTTTGTCTTTTCTGCAGGTAGGGAGCCATGGCATGTCTCAGGGACTAGGTCTGGGCCCTTTAGCCACCTCTGAACCTGAACCATCTTCTACCTCAAATTCAACACTTTATTGGCTTATATATCCTTTTGGGGAGAGGAGTGATAGGGATATGTGTGTGAACTGGTATAGGGATCATAGATATATTACATTTACTTCAGTAGCTGTCCGTCAATTCTTGTTAGGCTTACTCACCCCTGTATTGCCCCCAGTTTCAGATGTTAACCCTCCCCCTCTTACTCATTTTTCCCTTTTATCACCTCATACTTGTCACCTTTTGGTAATCGCCTCTTAAAGTGTTGTGCAGATGGTTCTGGCTGTTGTCCATGTTCCGTGGTGATGTCATGCAGGAACACTACATTCTGCCACCCAGCCATCTAGGTCTTATCATCAGTATTCAGTGATGTCATTGCTGGTGTTCCCTGCTATATTTTCTGTGGAATTTATCACTTCACTATCTTCATCCATTGCTTTGCTGGTTTCTACCATCCCGGTCCTTCCTTAGATGCAAGGGTATTCAACCCCTGATTTGGTTGATTTTCTTCAGTTTTTAAGACATGTATAGTTCTCATTGTTCCTCTCTCTCTTTTGCCAAAGATAAATCCGTTGACAGCGCTCTTATAGTAGGCACATTAACAAGAAAAGTCTTTGTCTTTGGAAAAGGGATTAACAGATGAAAGAGAAAGCTAGTAAAGTACATTTTTAAAGTTAACTGGCTCTGCACCTAATACACTGTAGTGTGCCCACAACAGCGGTTGTGGAATGAGTGCATAGGAACCAACCGTAATATAATTTTCTAACTTAGAAGAATTCCAACAAATAATGTACAGTTACAACGTCTAAACTAACCGTAAATGTTGTCTACATGTTTACAGTCGACAAAAAGGGAAAGTTCAAACATATACTTCAGTTTGAAAATTGCTGTATTTATCTATCTTATTTTTTTCAGTGGGCTGATAAATGCTACTGGATCTACAATTTCTACTGAAGAGGAAGAAGAACAAGAACAGGACAGAAAAAGCAAGATATCCTTGATTGTGCGCCTCCTTGTCAAGTTGTTGTTCCTTGGACTTATTATTGCTCTTATTTTATACATTTATCAGGTAATGTATTATTGGATTTTTTTTATTCTCTCTCTGATAACTTTCATGTAAGTTGCATCTTACATTTCCACATTTGCCTCAGCATCATCATGAGTTGCATACAAACATTAATATCAAATTTTGCTAAAGAATGTTGTATTCTTTTTTATTATATAGGTATCATATATATATTTTTTTTATCCAGATTATGAGAGAGAATGTGTGAAGGGTTAAGTGCAGTTAATGTGAGGATTTCTTGTAGTATTCTTATTACACTGTGCTCGGTTGGTAATCAACATGTCTTCCTAATGTAAAGGACTGATAGTTTGTATGTCGTTTAGGAACAAATCACAATTTTTTTTTTTAAAGTAAATTGTATATTTCTGAACACTACAAACCTGATGTCCTTGACACACAATGCCCACCTCATGCCACCCCTCTTTTCTGCTATTCCTGGGCCAAAAGCAAAGTGAATACATACGCTCAGGAGGGCAGAAATTTCCCCTCCAAAATGGTAGTTCAACTACCAAACTAACTTGCTATGAAAGTCTAGCGGCCATTGCCAGCTACGCTGTGATTCCTAATGTAAAGGACTGATGGTTTGTATAGTTAAGAAAAATACAGTTGTTCATATACGAAACAAACCTTCGGGCTTAACATTAGAATTTACTAGCGCCAAGCTGGAAACCGATAGAATTAAAATTAAACTTGTGAGATCCAGGGACTATTGGCATCTATACCAGGTCACGGGGCATTTATTACCCAGAATGCCCTCGGCTTCCCGTGACCTACCAGTTATCTTTCTACCACCTTTAAGATAGGACGTGTTTACTGTCTATCTGTTTAAAGCCGGTTTTAGTTTGCCCGTTTTTATCTATTTCACTTACATTTTTCTTGTTAATTTTCTTTTTCTGAGTGTGATGTGTAAGTGGTGAGATGGAGATTTTTGCTTCACCATCGGGATCTTCTTCCGTTTCGAAGACAAGACAAAGGAAATGCCCTGGAGTCAGTGGCTTTTCGTGTTCAAGATTCCTAGCTTCGGTGTCAATGGATTCTCATCCAATGTGTAGTAGGTGCAGAGAAAATGTATGTACTAATCCTTGTTCTGTTTGTCACGGTTGGTTGGTGGAACAGTGGAGGAAGTTATATGAGAAAGGCCAGTACAAAAGAAAGGAGACGACGCCATCTTAGGATGACCAAGCGTTGCCGGCTTCTTTTGTATCGGCAATACACCAGACTGCTCCATATGTTTCGTCACCTGCTTTTGATTTGTCCCACACCTCTTCGGTTTCTCTTAGCGGTTTGTTATCGTAAACTCCAGGAGGGGTTTTGGGTAATTTTATGCATGATATTTATGCTCCGTTGTTCCTGGCAGGGAGAGGGGGAGCATCACCATCTTTGTTCCAGGTGCCGGCTCCTGACGCGAACAGGATGGAAGGTACGTGGGCGGCACTAGGCCTACCAGGCGTACCAACCTTGGAAGATTTGCTGTCGCATTATATGGCGTCACGATTCCAGCAGAGTCCAGCAGCGCTGAATATTCCTCATCCCCCTGGCTTGCACTTTAAGGGAAATAATGCCGGGGCTATATCAACAACTTCAATGTTTACAGCGATGCAGAACGTTGGAGGTAGTTTTGCTGCAAACGCAGGGATGCCAGCAGCAGCTGCCCAGTCTGTCCCTACAAGATTGGTGACGTCACAGCTGACGTCATACACCAACATGGCAGACGCAATGATGTCACAGCCTACTGCTTCTCGGTCTACTTCGCTGCCTCCGGACCCAAATACGCTTCCTGACTTGGTGTTACACACTGTAATGAAGAAATTACAGGATCTAGAGAAGAAAATTAATAAGAAAGACAAAAAGAAAAGGTGTGATTCGTCTTCTTCCTCTAGCTTGGCATCATCACTAAGTTCGATGACGTCACGCCGTGTACCAGTCAAGCGTTGGAGGATACGGGATTTCGTGACTGATCCTCGGGCCAAGAGGAGAAGAGTAAATTCATCTTCATCTTCGGGCCAGGACTGTCACATCCCAGTCAGCAAGAAAGGCAAGAAGTCAGTGGCTGGTAAGCTCAAAGCTAGCTGACGAAGCCATTTACAAGAGTTGCCAGTAGAGACTACAAAGAGTCTAAGAGTGACTACAATGCTGTTGGCAAAATCGACGTTAGGGCTGAAAAGTGCAGCAAAGGATAGAGCACAGATACTGGTTTCGCCTGTAAGACCGTTTAAAATACGGAGAAAGGATGAAAAGGCTCCTATTAAAAGAACGAAGAATAGATAGTTGGCAACCTCGTCTGATACGTTGGTGGAAGGCGCTGTCTGCCTAGATGAAGGATCAAGGCAGAATTCTCTGATGGTCATTGGAGACGATATCAGTCGTCATGGAGATGAAGTTAGCTTGGTTTCGCGAGACCCTTCATCTTGGAGGTATAGGCAAGAATCTTGCTCTAGATCCGTGAACAGAGGAGTGAGGCGGTCTCGTTCTCCTGCTGACTGTTCGGGATCGAGCCGTCAGCGGCCATCAGAGATCAAAGAGGCTGCAGCCGTAGGGCCAGACGGCCACGAATCACCCGGACGTTTGTCAGGGGATAGGAGTGAGATAGCGTCTCCTGTGGCTGAGTACAGTACACTAGAACCAGAGGAAGGAGAAAACCAAGAGTTTCTGGCTTCATATGCGGAGTTGATTGATTTGATTCGTAAACACCTGCCAGTATGCATTCTCCAGGGATTGTCAAGGCGTTTGGGTTGGAAAAGGATACCAAGTTGTCGTATGAATTGCCTTGTTTAAGTCATGCGGAGTCCGTTTTACAACATGTAAATGCACGGATTGCGGGAAGGGATAATTCCTTAAGATCAAATAGATCGTTTTAAGTTTATCCCTCCTCCAATGATGAAACATAGGAAATATTATACTGCACCGACAGTTCCTTTGCTATCTAGACAAATTAACCCAAATGTGGTAAGGTTAAGGCCTGGATTAACCTTAGATCAAGTTAAAATGAAATGCCCTTCGATGACTTGCCAAGAGGCTGCTAAGTTAGAAGCAACAGCTTCTTCTGTCTTTCAGACTGCTTCTTGGCTGGATCTTTGGTCAGCGACTAAGCCGCACTGTTGATTTGGATTCCCTGCTAGCAATGAGGAATGGGGATATCTTAGTCGCAATTGCTGTTGCCAGAGGGCCAGATGCCATACTGGAAGAGGCTATAGATAGAAGAAGGATGGACACTTAACGATAGATTGGTACAGCAGGCAGTTAGAAAAACATCTAACAGTCAAGCTAATCCTATGGAGGTAAGGCAGCAGCAAATACCTCGAAAGAAGCCAGTGAGGCATAACATCCCTAATAGAGCAACAAGACCTCCTTCCCCAAAGAAGATAGCTCATCGGCCCTTTCACAATAGAAACAACAGAGGAAGGGGGATTAGGGGAAGAGGGAGAGGCTCAAGACAATGGGATGGGCGCCTCTCATCACTCAGCCACACCAGTGGGGGTTTGCCTGGCAAATCACTGGAAGGTGTGGCAGGAACTGGGAGCAGAGCAGTGGTTGGTGGATGTTCTCAGGGTCGGGTATTTGATTCCGTTCGAAGTATCCCCACCCCTAACAGAACAGCCATTATTTCACCTTGTTTATGCTCAAGAACCTCAGAAGGCTTTTATTCTGCAAGAGGAAGTGAAGAAGATGATGGAAAAAGGGGCTGTGGAACAAGTATCCATTCCGTCAAAGGGGTTTTACAGCAGGATTTTCCTTGTACCCAAAGCCAACAGGGACTGGAGGACAGTAATAGACCTGTCAACATTGAATCTGTTTATAAGAAAAACCAGTTTCAAAATGGAAACTCCAAAGACGGTTCTACAAGGACTTTATGCTGACAATCGACTTGAAGGACACATACTTTCAGATCCCAGTCCATCAGTCGTCCAGGAAATTTCTCCGCTTCAGTCTTGCAGAGAAAGTTTTCAAGTTCAAAGTCCTGTGCTTCGGATTGACAACGTCCCCTCAAGTTTTTACAAGAGTGTTCACTCTCGTGTCAACATGGGCGCATGCTCAGGGGATCAGACTTATAAGATATCTAGACGATTGGCTGGTGATAGCAAAGTCCAGAGAGAAATTACTCGGGGACAGGCGACCCTGCTACAGTTGTCACAGCTTAGGTATTGTGATAAATCAGGAGAAGTCGCAGTTGGATCCAAGTCAACGGCTGGTGTATCTGGGAATGGTTATAGACACAATAAAAGCCAAAGTATTCCCCACAGACCAGAGAGTAGAGAAATGCAAGCAAGTGGTGAATGCCTTTCTGGAAAAACAAACACAGCCGACAAGACAGTGGCAGGTAGCACTGGGATTTCTAACTTCCTTGGAGAAGCTAGTACCACAAGGGAGGCTACACCTTCGATCTCTACAATGGAGGATGAAAGAGTTTTGGTCAGCAATAGTAGATCACCCGTACGAGCAGATTCCCTCGTCGGCAGAAGTGAGGGAAGACTTGCTGTGGTGGGTGAAGGACAACAATCTGACAGTGGGTGTTCCCCTTCAGCAACCCTCACCGGATCTCTTGCTGTTCTCAGATGCGTCACTAGAAGGTTGGGGAGCCCATATGGAGGAGCTGATGGTTTCAGCAAAATGGAGTGGCGGGGACAGAACTCCATATAAGCGTGCTGGAGTTAAAAGCAGCGTTTCTAGCATTACAGGAATTCAGGGAGAGGGTGAAGGTGCAATCAGTGGTATTGATGTCAAACAACAACACAGTAGTAGCTTACATAAACAAACAAGGAGGTCTAGTTTCTCGACAGTCACATGTGATTACAGTTCAACTTCACCAGTGGGCTATAGAGAACCTAGTAGACATCAGGGCCAGATATATTCCGGGAAAAAGAAACATAGTGGCCGACAAGTTGAGCCGCACGGATCAGATCCTGGGAATAGAGTGATCCTTGCACCAACAGGTAGTGGACAGGATGCTCATGTTGTGGGAAAGACCGATCATAGACCTAGTCGCAACCAGGTACAACAAAAAGTTGGAAGTGTATTGTTCGGTAGTCCCAGATGTAAAGGCAGTAGCAGAAGATGCGCTACAACACCCATAGGACAATCTGGACGTTTACGCATTTCCTTCATTTTGTCTAATCCATCAGGTTCTGAACAGGGTAATGCAGTCTCAGAACCTCAGAATGACTCTGGTAGCTCCTTTATGGCCAAAGGCAGAATGGTTTCCAGACCTCTTGGAACTCCTAATAGACGTGCGGAGAGTTTTACCCCCTTGGAACAACCTACTATGTCAGCCGCACGTGGAGAGGTACCCCCGGTCAGTGAAGTTCCTTTCACTTCACGGGTGGAGACTGTCAAGTATCTCCTGTGAGCGAGAGGGTTTTTGCAAAAAGCAGCAGCGCAGATGGCAGGAAATATCAGAAAGTCATCGGCAGCAGTATACCAAGGAAAATGGTCAGCATACTGTGATTGGTGTCGTAGAGGGAACTTGTCTCCACTTGGTACCACTATTCAGCAATTAGCAGACTTTCTGATATATCTCGGGACAGAAAGGCATATGTCTGTATCTGCGGTGAAGGGGTACAGGGCTACTCTAGCCTCGGTCTTACGCATGGAAGTTGTGGACATTTCATTTTCATGGGAGTTGGCCATGTTGATGAAGAGCTTTGAGCAGTCATGTTCGCCAAAGGAACTAAAAGCCCTAGATAGGGATTTGACCATGGTACTGAGTAGTCTGACAAAATCCCCGTACGAACCACTAAGGCAGTCCACAGATAGTAGCCTGGCCCTGAAGACAGTCTTCTTATTGGCCCTAGCTTCAACCAAAAGGGTGGGGGAACTACATGGCCTGTCATATATCGTAAAGCACTTAAGAGGTTGGAAGTCAATGGTATTCAAGTTTGTTAAAGAAAGCGTGGCCAAAACTCAAAACCCATCAATAGTGGACGGTAGATTCGACTCCTTTTCCATACCTTCTGTGGCAGTTTTCGTAGACAATGACAAAGAAGAGATGCTTCTGTGTCCTGTCAGGGTAATAAGAGAGTACTTAGGAAGGACAAGGCACTTCAGGCCGGGGTGCCAGAGGTTGTTCGTAAGTACAGGAAGAGAAACGATCAGAAATGCCTACATGACAGAAGACAGGGGGTCAGATAGCCAGGAGAGGGCTAGGGCTCATGACATCAGAGGCTTGAGTGCTTCTTTGGCATTCAAGAAGAATATGTCTGTGGAGAGAATTCTGAAAGCTGGTGTTTGGAAACGCTAAACAGCTTTCACTTCCTTGCATTTAAAAGATGTTGCTCATAGATCCTTGGATACTTTTTCCTTGGGTCCAGTGGTGGCGGCCCAGCAAGTGGTATAGCTCATCCTGTACCCCTGGTGGGTCAGTTTGTGTCTAGTTTAAGATGAAGGTATGAATAGTTTAAGATGAAGGTATGAAAGTAGAATGTATGAGATGACTGGTCTTTTTTCTTTACTACTTTCTTTCTACTCCTTTACCTACGGGCAGTATGAAGGAGAGTACCATCATAAGCTGGAACGGACTAGATGCAGGTGAGGTGGTCAGCCATACTGTAAAGTTATGTTAGAGTATAGTATACTTTTCAGTAGCAACACACCCCTCTCAGTAATAGGGAAGAGAGGGGTGATGGTAGATCCAGATACAAGGGACAAGAGTGGTTTATGAGAATGGAAGGTCCTCTATTTTCCCATAGTTAATAAACCATGGCATGGTACCAGCACCCAGTGAGGGAAACCAATAGATTCTCTTATATCTTTGGTTCAAGGGTTTATAGTCCATTCTCTTGGAATACTCCTAATATTCGGAAATGGACATAGGTGGCAAACTCCCAGTCAATTATAGAGACTTACCTCCCTCCAATAAGTAAGTCTATCCTAATGTTAAGGCCGAAGGTTTGTTTTGTATGTGAGCAAATCACAAATTTGTAACTAATTTGTATTTTTCCTAACTAACAAACCTGAGGTCTTAACAGCTAAAGGCCCACCTCGAACCACCCCTCTAGCAGTCTAAACTGGGTTAGAAGTGTAACTGGTAGGTCACAGGACGCTGAGGGCATTTTGGGTAATACATGCCCCGTGACCTGTTATAGATGTCTATAGTCCCTGGATATCACAAATTTAATTTTAATTCTACCGGTTTCCAGCTTGGCGCTAGTAAATCCTAATGTTAAGACCTCAGGTTTGTTAGTTATGAAAAATACAAATTAGTTACAAATTTGTCATTTTACTTTTAAAAATTGTGATATTTAATAAAAATCTGTAGTTGGTGGTTGAATACATTTTAGAAGATATTTTGGGTTCATATCAACTGTATTCAAATAGATACACCAATGCTAAGCCTTGTACTTGCATGCATTCAAAACCATAGCTTCCAGAGAGCAAGGTGTAGTAGTTTGGGGAGCAGGTTCCTGCCCCAAAATTTACTACTTCAACCTCCCCAAAATAGACCCCACCACTTTTTCATCATGCTGAGATCGATTTCTGTCTATTTCTTGACTTTGTTACTCCACATATCAGGAAGATTACATCTCGGATAGTTCCTTCCTTTCCTATTAAATGTTTTTAGAAGTCATTTGTAAAAAGGATATAATTTGAACCAAAATACAATTCCATAAATTAAATTGTAATGAAGAAATTTTCCTATAGTCTTCCAATCTACTTTTTGCAGTGACACTTGACTGGTGCCAGTTTTAGTGCCCTTTTTTTTTTTCATTGGGTTAAACCTTTAAGTTTATCATTGCAAAGAGATACAAGAGAAAGAGTGGGAAGCTATTTTTCTGATTTAATTTAGTAGTGCAAAACTCAAATAAGCTATGGTGGTGCTTCCAACTATTATAAATTGTGTCCGCTGGTGGGGGAAGGTGCTGGACCAGCAATTTTAACCCAGAATGAGACTTTTTGACCTAACTGTTGTACCAGTTTGGTTTCCAAGCTAAAGATAGCTGGAAAGTGAGACTTTTACAGTATTATTATCTAATAAAAGTGGGCAACATAGAGTTGCTTGCAAAATAAGCAACCAAATATTTCCTATTTCTGAAGAAAACTCTTTTAAATATATCATTTTGAAAATATATCCATTTGGTATAACATTTTTGTTTGTTTTACATAGTTATGATTGAAATATTGCATGAGAAAATAGTTATGATTGAAATATTGCATGAGAAAATAACATAAGAAATATACAGTATAATAATTATACTGTATATTTATTATATTATAATATAATTATTATATTTTAAGAAATTGGTATTTGTAAATAATCAACCAAGATTTTTACAAGCATTTGTAGTGGCCACTATATTGGTAATAAAGAGGGGAAGACAGCAATGGAGTAGTTGCTTGAGAGAGGTCAAAGTATAACAATAAGGAAGGTAGATGTTATAATATAAAAATAAATGAGTATAAAAATAAGAAATGAAGAAATATAATACAGTAGTACCTCGAGATACGAAATTAATCCGTTCCGAGGCGCCCTTCGTATCATGAGGTTTTCGTATCTTGGACCACATTTTACATGTAAAATGGCTAATCCATTCCAAGCCCTCCCAAAACACCCCAGTAAATTATATTTCCAGGCCTAAAACACATGTTCTAGGGTTACGACGCCGATCCGACGGAAGAAATATGACTCCAAAAAGGCAAAATACTGTACATACTTGAGTAATATTCAACTGCATGTAATGTTCAACCCCATTTTTACTGCATACGAGTATATTAGGACTTTAGCATATGTCCCTTAGCAATAAGCCTAGCCTATGTTAGCGGTTGCAACTGTAGCCTAGTCTATGATTCTGACATCTAAACCTAAGAAGCTAAAAGCTTAGAATATGCCAATAAAATGTATAAATAATCAGTATGTACTCATTTCAAATAATTATTAATTAATCATTAACTATAATGCAGAAACAAACAAAAAAAAAAAACCTTCCAATCGATTGTTTACATTCAACTCTTACCGTCTTACGAGTTCCGAACGAACGCCAAGCAATCACTTTTCCTAGGACACAGTAAGCCATAAATTTTCATTATCTCTCTTCAACTAATGAAACTACCAAACAGTATAATAACCGTTCATTTCTATTCTTTATTCTATCTTTACCTAATGGAGATACCGAGTTACTGACAGCTATAATGAAACATATACGTTACGTAATATTAAAACAGAAGAAGAATTCTAAAAAATACGTATTTGTTGGCAGTCTGATTTATTTTATATTTTATATCTAATTCACAATTTTTTATTAATTGTATTGCATGTACTCATTTCAAATAATTATTAAGTAACCATTAACTATAATAAACAAACAAAAAAAAGCTTCCAAACTTCTGTTTACATCCAGCACTTATGAGTATCGAACGATCGCCAAGCAATCACTACACAGTAAGCCATAAATTTTCATTCTCTCTCTTCAACTACTGAAACTACCAAACAGTATAATAACCATTCATTTCTATTCTTTATTCTATCTTTACCTAATGTTTTTTTTTTTTTTTTATTAAATGTGTTGCATGAATAAGTTTTTCAATTTACAGCATCCTTTTACCAGTAGAATACTTAAAGCACCAGGGGTAGATGCTGACCAATAGGAGAGCAGGATCTTATGGGGTGACTAGCATCAGGAACCAACGGGAGAGCGGGAGGATGGTGGCGAGTTTACTCAGCTGGCAGCGCGGGAGTTTTAAAATTGTTCTCGGTGGTCCGGGCGAATCTCGGGACTTTACAGCAACAACCTTTCGTATCTTGAAAACTTTTCGCATCTAGAGCTGTAAAATTTTTCGTATTTGCTTTCGTATCTCGAGTATTTCGTAAGTAGAGCCTTTCATATGTCGAGGTACCACTGTATGAGGGGAAATTGAGGTCATCTGAAACTTTCTATGATTGGAATGCATGTTAGGCTAGTCCCAAATCGGCAAAGTATGTATGGATGTACAGTATATCTAAAATAATTTTTTATAATATCTCTTTTTGCAGCTTTATCGAAACTTGTTCGCATGTTAACTTTTGCTTATAATCTCTGTATTGTATATGTTTACCAAGTATGCATTAAACTGACCACCAGAGCCCATGAGGTTTAACTGTGTTAATGCTTAGTGTCAATAGTTAAAATGTCCAGATTGTAGACCTGAAAATTTTTATTTCATTAGACTGGGCAGAGGATAGTAATTTCTGTGATTTTTTTTTTCTCTCTCTCTCTCTTCTCCTCCCTTCTCCTCTCTCTCTCTCGTCTCTCTCTCGCCTCTCTCTCTCTCTCTCTCTCTCTCTCTCTCTCTCTCTCTCTCTCTCTCTCTCTTTTTTAAAGGATGGTAGTTTTAATTATCTTACATTTTCCCTTTCAGAATGACCCTAGTGAAAGTCCATTTAAAGCTGTTGAGCAGTTAGCCCGTCAGGCTCTTGAAGCTGCTGTTGGAGAAGAGGCAAATGTAAAAGAGGAAGGAACTGTAGAAAGTGTTAAAGCCCCAGATACTCCTCCTCAGCTACAGGAAGTACCAGAAGTACATTAAATATGCACTTAAATGGATCTGTATTTTTCATTAAAAATATAAATGTATTTTCAGTGCTTTTATTTGTTTAAATTATAGATTTTTACAGGATCACTTTAAAAATATATGAATACTATTTGCTATGTATTCTGTTAAGTATACTACTGTATTATGTGAAATTGAAACATCAGTTGAAATTACTTGTACATTATTATTGATGTTCTGTCCCCTGTGTGACCTATCTAGAAATACACAAGGAATATTTTTTCCTGATCCATTTGAGGGAATTTCAAATTTTTATTTTATTTTTTTTCTGTTAACAGTCTACTTAGTCATTGCAGGACTTTCTGTATGATATTAACTCATATAATGCAAACCCTTTTACTGTGTATCAATACCACTTCCACTTTGGTCTGGATGGTAAAGCCATCAATTATATTTTTAATAGCTCTCTGTCTATAATGATTAAACAAAGTTGTAACATAAGATACAAATTTTTTTTTTCTACTGGTCGTATACTGCTCTATGATGGTGGTGTTACTATTCATCTAACACTAAGATGGCAAGAAAAGAATCTGGTGAGCTTACTTAAGGATCCTAAAAATTCTGGAAACTATTGGTCTCATTGTCTGCTCAAATGTATTCCTATGATGGTGCCACTGGCAAAGCCACAGTGATGTGAAAATCACATTGTGTGCACTTGTGTATTATATCTTTTTTATCGTTTTTATTTTGTCAAGTAGGCGGTTGTTAACAATGAAATGCATATCTAAGAATGTGGTTCATTGTAATGTGCTCAGTCAGAGGATTATAAATATTTGACAGTATTTTTTTGTATGTTTATTTTAAAAATTATTACTGGTACTCTTCAGATGTTCACAGGTAGTTAAGGATTGCTGGATTTGGCTTTAATTTGTGAGAGTTTATGTTTGTTATGTTATTAATACTGAGGTAGGGAAGCTTGGTTTCTATCCATCAGTTTCTTGAAAAATGTTATTGCAGATTGAAAAAATATCACAAACTGTCTTAGACATAGTTATACATAATTACATATTTCCACCGTTTTTCGTTTCTTTTGTTTATACTGTATTTATTGCCCTCAGTGGTACTCAAAGCAGATCTGTTGCTTTGATACTAAGGAAGAGACAATTATTTAGGTTTGAAAAGCAACTTTGGAAATTTTTCAAGAAATGTGGTGAATGTCTAGCATAAACTGTTCTCCTTGGTAGAGGCAGTATTAGGAAAGTTCAGTATTAAGGTAGCTATAGAATTTTTAGTGCATCCTAAATCACCTGTGAACAAGTAGTCTCAAATGATGCTTTTTTATGTCATATCTTGTTGAAGAATGATATCTGTTGGTATACTTATGAGTTTTTGTGTATGTTCACCATTGAGGAGATTATTTATATTTAGTACGTACATATTTTGTTGAAATTTTGTCTTGCCAACTGCCCTATTATGTTTTTTTTTGTTTTATTTTTGGGTAGGTTTTTTCCATTCCATGTTAGTTCATGTAATTTGATGCAATGGTTTAAGTTGAATTTCTGAATGCCTGTTTTTCTTCACCTTAAGACAAATTTTTTTGTACACCTAATAACTGAAAGTACAAGTATCAATAACGATAAAAAGTATTCGTATGAATTAAATCATTTTAAGGTCAATGTTAACTGTAGTTAAGTGAACCAAACATGAAATTTGCAATTTTTTTTATTTATTTATTTATTTTATTTTTTATTTATTTTATTTTTTATTTTTTATTTTTTATTTTTTGTACTTCCTGCAAGAGTTGTATGGTCCGTCATGAATAATAATAATAAGAGAGCTTTTATTTAAAGTCCAAAAGGAGTTATGTTAAGTCCTATGTCTACACTGTACATATATGATGAAGCTCCTGTTGATAGTTCAAAGCCCTGTTCATAATTTTTACAAGTTTTAGTGAGTTTGAGTTGTCATAGGTTTAGATCCTTTTTGCAACCTTGTTTTCTTATTAGTTTATAGCGAGTTTGCTGTGAGATTTGTCTTTGAGTGGTCTTTCTCTAATTTAGTTGGTAAGTTTGTTCAAAACAAGGTAATCTGAATATAATATTTTACTCTGGCAGTCAAAGCAAATTTTATACATTGTAGTTTAAGGAATTACAAGGCTATAATAAAGATGAATTTTACAGTAACACTGGTTTGCTACCTTAAACTTATTGGCAGTATGGTTGTCAAATATGATTTGTAACCATGCCACCATTAAAATTTTTATTTTCTGTTATGAATGTTGATAATTGTTAGGTTATTGTTCATATAAGCATTAAAGAACAAGAAACTGCTGGTGATAATTGTTAGGTTATTGGTCACATAGCCATTAAAGAACACAAAACTGCTGGTAAAATGACTAATGCTGCTGCAAGTCAAGTAAAGAATAACCATAATGAATACTTGAGATTCATTCTATTTGTTATTGTTTAACATTGAGAAATTCATATGGGTTGATTAATTGTTTTGTATTACGTAAATATCGAGTATTGTAAACAAACCCATATATTTTGTCAGTTGTCAACAATTGCAGTTTATCCAATGATTAAAATGAAGTTTTTAGGCAGTTATGATAGATGAAATAAGATCTATATGCATCTAAAATGTTAAACTGGAAGAACTCGAGGACTGGTGTAAACTATTCTTATTGCTGTCGTGGAAAGTAAATATTCTGGCCACGTCATGGTTTACAAAGACTTCAGCTTGTAATAGAATTAACTATAACTAAAGTCTCAAACCCTGTGGCCAAAGTAGATTTCTTATGACTAATTTTTTATAATAGAATATATGAGTCAAGTAAAAAGGCAGTAATGTGATAAGAAAGCTGACAGATAAATCTTGAGGAGAGTGAACAACTTTTCTGTATATTTTATATTAAAGGTCTTCATCAGACTACAATTATTTTACATCCAATTCATAAAAATGGGCTTAAAAGCTTCAAGTAGGATGCGCGGAGATCTAGACGAATGACTTCCATGTGGAAAGAATTTTGGTCAAGGACATCATTGCAAGTAATTCACCACTAAATGCAGAGCCAAAGGTTTTCAGTTAGTAAAAGTGAATATTTCCTCCTTGGAGATGTGTAGGTACATATGTGAATGCCTTGACTAATGAAAAATGAAAGTACCCATTAAAATTATAAGCAACACATAAAAACATTTGTCAAAGGCCTATATGGACAGATCCAGTTCTAAGCTCCATAGGGAGCTAGTGCCATCAGTGCACCTCATTAGGTACAATGTAGGCACTGATTCATAGTTCAACTGAAAGGTTTTCCTCCTGGGTCCTCCAAATGTGGGAGAGGGGAAATAATACTGACAAATCCAAAGGTACCCCCATGACTAGAGTAAGTGCTCCAATTCCTCTGATTATTTAACATTTTAAAACCAACTTATTTAATACTTTTAAAACCCATCAGTTTAGTAAATGGCAGGATTTGTGCAATGATTTATGATAACCGCTAGGAATTCAGCCCAATGTGGGAATTTCATTCCAAAATGAATGCCATATGGAAATGGTAATATTACAACTTTTGAGTTGGAGACACCTGTTTGTTTGTATGGTGTTTTTATGTTGCATGGAACCAGTAGTTATTCGGGAACAGGACCAACGGCTTTACGTGACTTCCGAACCACATTGAGAGAGATCTATCACCAGAAATGCACATCTCTCACCCCTCGGTAGAATGACTGGGAATCGACTAGTAGCCACTGAGGTGCTGAGACAGTTTAACTGGTTGAGTGGAGGGGGGGGGGAACCCAGTTAATGACATCAGTGCAGTTCCTGCTGTGCAATGTAGCCATTACTTAAGGTTCTTTGCAGGGTCCCTTTGTCCCCTAGCTGCGACTGTTTTTATTCCTTTTACTGTACCTCCTTTCATATTCTCTTAACATCTTTCTGTCCACCCTCCTAACGATCCCTAGTGCAACTACAAGGTTTTCCTCCTGTAACGCCTTCAAAACCTTTTCACAATTACGTTCCATTGCTGAGTGGCCTTAGTTGCCCCAGTGCTTAGCATGGGTACCTAAATATAAATCGATCAATCATTCAATCACCCGTTTGACTTAGGTATTGGATGAATAACTATCATGGCCCAGTCTCAGAATGAAGATTCGGAATAACTAGCAATTAAACGTGCTAGTTTTATATTTTTGGAATTGAATCCTGTGAGGAATATAGCGAGAATCTTCAGTGTATAGGTTTGCACAATCCTTATACTTTTAGATATTGTAATTTAGTTAATGAAATCTATTGGAGCTCAATTTCCAAACTAAAGCCACCAGTATATTGCAAATTTTTGAAGCATTTGAAAAAAAATTAGGGTAATTTTTGTGTAAATACAAGGATCTTCCTCATTATTTTACAATATATATATATATATATATATATATATATATATATATATATATATATATATATATATATATATATATATATGTATATTATATATATATATATATATATATATATATATATATTATATATATTATATATCAATCAGTTATTAAAGCTGAAGAACTGCAATTATTATTGACTATGGCTACCAAACAAAGCCACTTAGGACTCAAAGCTGTGTTGTATTGCTGTACAGTAGTTGTATTCAAACTGCTAAAAGGGATAAAGTTGGACATTTTAGGAAGAAAAGGTGAAAGCGTTACAGTTGCAGTCATATGGACACGGTAAAACAACTTAATCTTGCACCTACAGGCTGAATAAGGGCGACAGGACAAATAATAGTGCAGGTTGGCTTTCTTGCTTTTCCCAAATATCCTTTTCCACTACTACCAGTAACACCGAGGGGAGGCAAATGTTAATCATGTCTGTTTATACTCTATTCCCATTGAATTCTTGAAATACTAATTTCAGACATTCTGTTTTGTTGCTGCAGAGTGAATATGAGGCGTGCATTAGGAGATTCAATAATTCTGTGAATCTCCTATATGTAGGACCTATCTATTCTAGAATATGGTTCCAGGAATCACTCTGGTTAATAAAAATTCGACAATGGATGTTTGTCATCTCAATACAGAAAGTAACCATATAAGATTTGCTAACCCCATTTTTTTTTGGATGTGAAGAGGAAAGAAGTCAACATTTTATTTGTTGAACACAATCCACAATATGTCAAACACCGAAGAAAACAGTATTATTTGAAGTGCACGTAAAAGATGTCCACTAAAAATTAACACTAGTTAGTTTTTCATTGGATTAAAAATCAGTCGGATGATATATGCTGTACTTCAGGCTTGTTTTTTTTAATGAAAATTCTTGTATGAAATTTATTTTCAACTCATGAATGATACTGCACAATACAGAGTATGTAATATGTTGTATTGACAAATTCTAGATGTGATTCATGATCATATCCATTATCTCGGCCTGAGGTCGGGTTGGTGGCAAAAGTCAAGTAGTATGTGGTATTAGAAATTTCTGGTTCCAACATGTGGTTGTTTAAGGAATAAATTTTACCCAATATAGTTCTATAATGATTTATTAGCAGGATATCGGGCGATGTTTCGTACCTACAGGCAAAGGTACGGTTTTAAGATTTCAATGTATAGGATTTTGGGAGTTTGAGTAAACTAAACAACTTTGGCTGAAAAGTTCCATTTGTATGTCTGCCTAACCAGGTCACGTTTACATGTACTCATAAAAGGAATGAAGCTTAACCAAATATTGGAGCACGGATTATTCGATGTAAGATTTGCTATTTCAAAATTCGTGTACCGTGATTGCATGAAATCCTCTCGAAATTTTGGACAGAATAAAACAATTTACTGTGGGTTGATGGTGTGTCCATTATATGTTACTTTTGTAGCGGTAGTGGGATGAGAACAGACATGGAGGTTTAATTATAAAAAGAAAGGAAGAAAAAATAACTTCCAACTTCCAACCACAAGACAATGCCTCAGTGGCGTGGTTGGTATGGTGTTTGTGTCCCACCTCGGTGGTCGCGGGTTCGATTCTCGGCTATTCCATTGAGGAGTGAGAGATGTGTATTTCTGGTGACAGAAGTTCACTCTCGACGTGGTTCGGAAGTCACGTGAAGCCGTTGGTCCCGTTGCTGAATAACCACTGGTTCCATGCAAAGTAAAAACACCATACAAGCAGAAGCAAACCAACCACAAGAGGCTTGTTGGATATTACTTCTTTGGTAGCATTTCTGGTCGTGTAGAGTGGTAATAGAGTTGGGCGAAGGGAAAAGTTTGTCACTTTGCCATATATCATAATAAAAGAAAATTTTATTTTAAATTTAGATAGCATTTCATCATGACCTGCGCTCATATTTGCTGAGTATAGCCTACATATAAACTAAGATAATGATCATTTTAGTGATTTTGAGTCTGATATTTTCCTCTCTGGAAACTACAAGTAACAGTCAATATCAGAGGTTTATCTAAAATTGTATCACGTCTAAGATGGTAGCATAGCAAGAAATTGTCATGAATTTAATTTTTACTATGCTTTAAGTAATATTTTTTTTTATCTTTTATTAGCAAAATACATTAATGTATATTTACAGTTATTTCATAGCATTTACATAATTTTACAATGATAATTTTTCTTCTTACCAGGACCTCTTACTTTTATAAACAGAACATTGCATATTCAAGTAATATTTTGATTGATGTAACTAATATTTTGCCGTTCTCTGTAAAGGTCTTAAGACTTTCTTGAGAAATATGTTGACACAAGGCAATCAAATTTGATTATGAAGGATAGTTAGTCCATCTCCAAGAAGCCATTATTTGTTAGGTATAATATCATTTTAAAATCACGACATGCCAAGCCGTACCAATACATAGCGAACATTGAAGCGGCAATTAAAAAACAAACTACATTATCAATAAGAGTGGTTTTTCAAAGGAAAGCAAAATCAACAGCCGTGAGACATTGCAAGAAATCGATGGCAGTCAGTCAACGCCGCTATCAGTGATGTATCGACATTTGCGAGGCTTGTCACCACTAGCCAACTTCAGCAAATCATTCTTCACGTGACGCCTTTCCTGAAAGCATGACAGGAGCTCCTTTCATCCATTTAGTCCACTGATGAACTTTAATTTTCTTTTTTTTAAACATTTCTATGCTTTTGACTTCATTCATAATCTTATAGTGTCACTATATTACCTGACTATTTTATAAACTTACTTTTAGAGGGCACATATTTATGAAGTATTTCCGGTATGTGCTTTCTTCATGCGCAATCGTTTACTCTCATTCTAAATACCTGGTTATACTTTGTTACTAACTTTTGAAAGATCCATTCTAAAATCATACACTCGTGTTTAGATTACTTGGTTTGTCTCAGCGTTCCTATTAAACCAACTTAGTTGTTTTGTAAAAAAAAAAAAAAAAAAAAAAAATACACTCCTATTGAGTTTTCAAAACACGTAGTACATACATGCTCATTTAATTTGTGTGCTTCAGCGACCTCAGTTACCTATAATGAAGGGATCATTACTTAGTCCTATCCATCTACTACACTTCCATGTATATATATATATATATAGATATATATCTATATATATATAGTATAATATATCTTATAATTAATTCGATTTTAGCTCGTTCACTCCTAGGAAACGTAGTTAACACTGAAAAATTTGGCCTTGAATGGAGGACGAGAGACCAGAGAAAAACTACTCAGGCGTAAGGCTGATATAACTGAGGAAGGAGGAAATTACATAAAAGCTGGACTCTAGTTTTAAATGCACTGTATTTACATGAATTTACAGAGGTCCAGGAGACTAAAAAGGGGGTGTTGCTTTGTCGATCCACCGGAACATGTGGCTGGAGCAATCCAGTCATGGCGTTCAGAAATTTTGCGCAAACGGATTGAAAATGCAAGCTTGCTCCAAAGGTTTCCAATTCCTACCACAATCAGGCCCGGTGTTTGTCTGGATTCCTGAGGGGCTTAGTAGTCTTCTCCTTGAAGCTTCCATACATTATGGACTTTTAAAAAATACTCGGGACTTCCCAGAAGAGAGCAGGGGGGCGAAGCAGAAAAAGGGGGAGAAGGCGGTGTCTGCAGGGCACTGCTGAGGAAATTTGACCTGTCTTAGGTCTGGTGTTCTTCTGAGCTCCAAAGTCGTTCTGAGAGCGAGGCGCTGGCTCCCGATCCTTTTAAATCCTCGTCCCTGTAGGGGGTAATTCCAACAACCAATGGGAGAAGCGATAGCTTTTTTGAGAGAATGGATGCTCAAGTTCAGAGGGGCAACTTGCATGTAGACAAAGATGCATGAAACTTGGTAAAAGACTTTATTTTCCTTGGTTCTGGCTTAAAATCTTGAACATTATATATAGTATGTATAGGATAGGATGTGTAGTAGATGGATAAGACTAAGTAATATATATATATATATATATATATATATATATATATATATATATATATATATATGTGCTATGATTGCTATCACTTGTGGTTTGGTGTACCGACACCAGGGCGGCACTGCCTGCAGCCACAGACTTTGGGGCCGTCTTCAAACACTCGAGGAATACTGAAGGTGATTATTTTAGAGCTTACTTACTGTGTCATGTGATAGTTTTCGCTCATCTTTGTAAGGTGACGTCGTGCAGCCTACAATTGCAGGGATTCTTCACGAGAAAATGGGATAACATTTTACAGGCAAACAAAACATATATAGTTAATATTTTGCCTATAATTTTGTGCTGTATTTGTTCACAACAAATACAGTTCCTCTCTTAACTTGTCATACTTTTACCATATTATTGTGGTAAACTAGTGCACTGGCGATTTCAGTTTTGAAATTAGAGCATCATTAACCTTGCATATGACACGTAATATATGTGGTAAATTTTATCATTATTGGCAGCTATTTCTTTCTGGCAAGTTGGCAACTCTAGATTGGGAGGTTAGCCGCGGTTAAGTGCGTCTGTGAATTTTATTAGTGTTGTTACGTAGGAAGGGAGGTCGCTTACATGGGATTTGCTCCGATGCTCTAATTGGGTTAGATGTGAAGTTATGTGTGTGGTCGTTCTTCTATCTTAATAATGTAAGAGATAACCAGCTATCTAGGCATTATTGTGGAGTCCAAGGTGACAAGTAAAATGTTGAAACCATGTGACCATGTCCCGGTTAGGGAGATGTAGTAGTAGCACGGCCGAAGAAAGTTAAATTATTGATAGCTAGCCTAGCTGCAGCAAATTTCGGATATAGCTAGTATTTTACCATTATAACTATGGGGCGACGGCTTGTCACTGTATTTAGAGTTAACTGATTACTGTTAGCTGATTCAGAGCAGTCTGATGCAGATACTGTTGAGTGAAAGTTATTTGTGGCGTTTACTGATAGTGCTTTCATAGCTCTGGCTAATGATCATAAAAGAGGTGGACTGGTGAACCTGCAAACGCCCATAGGAGTAGGCTATATATGCCAATGAGCTGAGAAGGTTGAGTGCATTAGCTGGTTTCTCAGGTACTAGCCTGGAAAAGTTGCAGGCCGTACCCAGAGTTTTTTTATGGGGGGGGGGGGGGTGGTGGTGGTGGCGGTCGTTTTTCCCAAACCTGGCCCTTTTCTTCTATAAATGTCATTGCATATATAGGTATATACTAGATGAAATACTTGAAAATGTTATTTTAGTTATATTAGGAAGAAAAATTTGGTAGGTGGTCCATGCACTTGACCAGATTAGATGTTATTCAAAGTACTGACTTGGTTAATAGGAAATATGGACTTCCATAACTGGCCAACCGGCCCCTCCCCCGCGGGTACAGGGCTGAGTTGGTTGTTTTACCGATTGTTAATGGTTTTCCTGACAGTCACGTGAATTACAACAGATTAATGGTGTTCTTGATATGAATCCGAGTGATATTATTAAGGCCAAGAGTGCTAACAGCTAGTAAGGGTGAGGCTGTAGCTGCAGTAATAGGACCTTTTGGCCATGCCACTTCACTGAGTTCACTCTAGATTGACGACCAGCCTTCCACAAGAAGGATTCCTTCTCTGGCGGGCCCATGTGGCATGTACGTTTTCGAAATAAGGTGCTTCGTATGTTGTCTAAATGTCTTTTGGTGTTTTCTCGTCCGTATCATAGCTCCTATAGAATATAAGTCTTTAGTTCTTTTTAAATTTACTTTCCTCATGTATGATCTTCACTTCAGGCGGTATTTTGATGTAGTATAGTCTAGGTGCACAATGTACTTTACAAATGCTCCCGCCTGACTCACAACTTGTTCTAGTAGGTTCAAATAGCCTATATGCTTCACTTGCATGTCTAATTACAATAATCATTTCAGGTCTTGAAAAAGCCTAAGAGTTTCTCAGGTATGTTGGTTCACCATATGTTAGTGCTTTAAAGTTTAAGAAGTATTTTATAATCTTTACTTGCTTTTACTGGGTTATTGTTGCGGAGACCGTTGTATATAATGTTGCAGTAGTCAAGCCTAGAAAGTGTTTGGATGCAAATTGCTATTTTCAGAATATCTTCGTTTAGGTATTTTTTAATAAATGCAATGTTTCTAATGTGATAGTTAAAAGTCTTTACAATATGCAATATGTGGTTCTTCACTGACATTTTTTTTGTCAATAAACTTTCCCAAGTTCCTCACTGCTGCTACAATAGTTGTTGTTGACGAACCAATAGTTTTTCGTTTGCATCAGTTTCACTAATGGCGTCTTCTACCGTTTCGACAGGAAAATAAAGTGGGTATCATCAGCATACAGTTTATATTTAACCATGTGCTTATTTAGAATTCTAGACAGTTCAATTGTGTAAATGCTAGATAGCAGTTGACCCAGGACACTGTCTTTTGGGGCAATCCTTTTGTTGGGCCTTTCCTTTTTTATTTCACATTTGATATTACTACTGTAACCTTGTTTTCTGTAGCTTTTATTAGGGATGCATCGATGCCAAATTTTTGGCCGATACCGATACCTGTTCCCTCCATAGCACTGTTATTTAAGGGAATATATATTGTTACTAAAATCATTCTTGTTCTCTGGTTATTGTATATTAAAGGTTCAGAAGTTGAAAGGTCATATAATAGGGTTATATAAACAATTTCAAAGGTATAAGTTATATTTAAAAATAACATCAAGTATCGCTTTAATATCTGGATGCAGTTTGGCTTATATTATGGCTACCATTAGAAGACTTAACAATTTAGGTACGTAGTGCTTACTCGAATTCATGGGGTGACGAGCAATCAGAAATCACTAATATATACTTTTATCGAGTTCTAATATATATATTGGCTTGAAACAGTTAACAGACTCGTTTATTTAGCTTATGAAAGGTCCTTTTAATGGAGGGGTTAATCCTTTGCCCCGTTACAATACATATATTTGTTCTATTAAGTAATCCCAAGAAAAATGAGATACCGGTACATAAATAAAAATAAGATTAAGAAAGGACCAGGGTTTGTTTCTCAGGTGTAGATCAAAGAAACATTCAACTAAAAAAAAAAAAAGCTCAAATCCCTTTGCAAGTTCCAACTCATACTGTACTTGGACCATCTGAACTAAGTTAAAATTATAATTTTATTAAAGATAATATTCAATATAATTATCCTATAGAAATGAAAAGAGGTACAGAAAATTAATATTATGCCAAACTTTATTTGGTGGGCTTTGTTAATATATTCATTTTAGGAAGCCTAGAAGGATTTTAAATTCCTATACTAATGACAAAAGTATTAGCTGGTATCGGCCAGAAATTCACCAATACCGATACCGATACCACAAAACTAGCCGATACCACCGATACCGATACTTGGGCACATCCTTAGCTTTAATACCATCATCTTCGATGTATACCTACTGCTCTCAGGTCTTCAAGCAGCAGATTGTGGTCAACTGTGTCGAATGCTGCACATAGTGGGTCTAGCATAACCAGATGCCACATTTTCCATTTGGTATAATTTTTGCCATATTTATAATTGCGCACTGTTGAGTGTCTTTATTTGTACGCTGACCGATCATCAGGTATAATGTTGAGTTGTTTTAAGTGTTTCCACGTTTGTTCGTGAACTACCATTTTTATAATTTTTGATAAGTACCTACGATATGTTCGATATTGGTCTGCGTAGATTTTCTTTATCGCCTTTTCCTTTATAGACCGGCTTTCTACAGATGAGCTTTTCACTGTGCTAAACTCATTTTGACTATATCAAAATATAGCTTCGCAACTGATCAAAGTTTTTTGCCTCTTAAATCACTTATGGGAACTGGGTCATTTTCACAGTAGGTGTTTTTTGCTTTTCTCATCACTTTTTCGAATTCATTCATATTGATTATTAAAAATTTTCTGCATTTGCTATTTCGTATTGTGATCACTGGGAGATCTGGAGGGTCCGCCTTGTGCAAACTATGTCAGATTCACTCTATTTTTTCTTCAGAGCAGTTCACGAGAGTATCGGCCATGTTTTTGTAGTCACTATACTCCTTTTTTTTTTTTTTTTTTTTTTTCTTTTAATCTGTCCATCAGCCTGTGGTGTTTTTGTATGGTAACACTGCGTCCCAGGCTTTAGATAGTTACATTCAGCTTACATTCAACGATTATAATAATATCCTATTTCGAATATTAACGGTGTAATTCGCATACAGTAAATTATTAAAACACTTTTCAGTTGCAAATGTACACCCAGAGATCCGTTTATTTACCTAAAACTTACAAATAGCGTAACTATCTAAAGCCCGGGACGCAGTGTTACCATACAAAAACACCACAGGCGGATGGACAGATGAAAAAAAAACAGAGTTATAGTTACATGCGAAAAGTGAACAAAATAATAGTCGTTCATTTAAAGGATTTTGCTTCAGTTATGGAGGGCCACATATGGCGAAATATTGTAACAAAGGGCGTAGAGCAATTGTTATAGATGTGATAAGCCCGGACATATGACATCATGGTGCAACGAGAGAAACGAGCGCCTGGTGACTGGTGCGCCAGCGCCCAGCATCACCCTCGCCCAACTTAAGGACTAAGGGCGCATTCACTACCAATTATTGATGTTGATGTGAACGGAAATATTGCTAAGGCATTGGTTGGTACTGGGTGTTCAGTAACTATTGTAAGTTCAATTATTGATGAACACTGTGCAGGGACAAATTACATGATGGCTCAAAAGTGAAATGTCAAGGGAGACGTCAGGTGTAAATTGGAATAGGAGTTGAGATTGACGTTGAAGCTGTGGTAACTAAATAAATCTTACCCAGTATTGAGGTGCTGTTGGGTATGGATGTTGCTGTTGATCATATGGGTGCGTTGTGGTTGCAGGTGGTATAGTAGAATTTGAGGTCAGAAGCTGTGCTGCAGTTGCTGAGCAAACAATAATCATTAAGCAAAACAGAAAGTTCACAATCACAGGGGACCTTTAAAGTAATTGCTGAACAACCAGTAAGCAAAACGGAAAGTTCACAATTACAGTGGCTGTTGAAGTAATTAAAGATAAAGACTTTATTGCTACATTTGATATTTGATACAATATTGTATAGTGGAATGGAAATGGAAGTCTAGTTCACTCCACCAGTTCTCATTAAGGAAATAGATTTCTATGAGAAGAGTTTGCAGGGTGACAAGAAACAAGATACTGAAGAGGTTGAGCGATGGGACAGGGAAGGTATTTTAGTACCTTGGAAAGATGTGAAAACGGGTTTTATACCTTTGCTATCTGTTGAACAGCCTACTAAGAATAAAATAAGACCTGCATTGTGTTTTAGAGATCTGAATGCTCATATGAGTTGTAATACATGGGATAAATAACTGTTTGAAATGAAACCCTTAAAGAATGTTGATCTAAAATCTGCTTATTTACAAATTAGAGCATCGGAAAGGCTTTGGAAGTATCAGTTGGTGAGTTATAAAGGTAAAACATAGTGTCTGACAAGAGTAGGTTTTGGACTGAATTCAGCGCCGAGAATAATGGCAAAAATATTGAAAACTGTTTTAGGCAAGCTCAAATGTATCTTTGATGGAACCAAGTCGTACATTGATGACATTCTACTCAATGAGAGCAAAATAACCTGGGATGAACTTAAAATGCATTTAAAAGACTATTGGTTAGTTACCAAAGCTCCTGATCTCTTAGATGTTGGTGCTCCGTTGGGTTTAAAATTGAAGAATGCACAGGAAGAATTGTTAATTTTTATACGGTATAAACTCCCAATTCTAGAAGACGTACCACCTTAGTCGAAGGGAATAATTGTTTTCAGTATGTGGAGAGCTGGTGGGCCACTACTCAGTACTGGATGGTTACGGGTGGCATGTAGTTACATTAAAAGGGCAACGGGAGGGTCAGAATGGGTGGATTTTGTTGGTGCCGAGACAGTTGGTATGTTGCGGGTGGTGTGTTGAGGGTGAGACGGGATGAAGGGTAAGAAGAACAGGAATCTTGGCCAAGCAAACGCTAAGCCTATGCCTGTTGGTTCAGTAGGTATTTATTGTTTTGTCCTTTTAAGAATAATTTTATTCCAACTAAGTCAAAATTACTTTGTTAGGGTAGTCTTTAAGTATGTTGAAAGAGAATATATACAATTAATTATTAATACAGTATATTTATTTGCTCAGCATAAATCAACATTCTAGCTTTTTTATTGCAAGGAATATTTACAATGATTTATTTTTATGTACATGTATGTAGATTATCCTATATAAAACGTTTACTATTTTTTTTGCGAAAGGAGAATATTTAGTGATTTATTTTATATGGATATAGGTTAGCGATCGTTTAGCAAGGTAATTTTTTTAATGAAGTATTTACCTTTTTGATATTTCAAGTATGTACAGATTAAAGTAGGTTATACTTTTGTGCAAAATTCTTTACTTCATATGCATCAACATTTCAGCTTTTTCAGCTGTGTTAAAAGAATATATAGTTATAAAGTAGCTATTTGTATATACTGTATATAGTTATATATATATAGTATATATATATATATATATATACATATATATATATATATGTATATACATATATATATATATATATATATATATATATATATCTATATATATATAGATATATAATAATTATCTATAGTAATATATATCTATGATATATATATATATATATATATATATATCTATATATGTTGCGTGCTAGCCGCGATCTCGTTGGGTCCAGGGGTTGAAATATCAAATGATTGACTAGAGCAATGACTTGACTCAATTTGGGTTCCTTAGCAACGGGATAACCGAATCAGTGACTGTATAGGACCAAGTAAAAAGAGAGACAGTGAACAGAAAGTAGTAGTTTCATTAGTGTGAAAATATACTTGATGCCCAAAGAGACTGGTTAAAAAAAAAGTGTCCACTAAGATTAAATATAATTTTCACCAAAATGCAAGGGTTATTACAGGGGCTACTGTTGAACCTTGTGGCACCGTAGGCTATGTTAAACAAGGTTACAACACTAACTATAGCTGGTTCACTTACGGTAGATTCTCGGATGAGCCCTATGCTTATGAGACATTTGTTTGGCGGCTGCTGGTACCAAGAGGTAGGCAGCTCCCAGCCAATCAGCATCCGCCAAACAAACGTCTCGTAGGCATAGGGCTCACCCAATCCCTTAAGTGAACCAGCTATAGTGTCACACCAGGTACGAGGGTGAGAACTAAGTTATTTAGACTAATACTAGCGTTAGCACTTAGTAAAACAGGATTCCTTCGGCGGGCTTAGGAAACTGGGCGTCTATGATTTATTAGACAGCGAGGTAAGTTAGACTTATTTTTCCCTGGCACTCCTATCTGAAAGAAAAAAATAGCTTAGGGCAAAACTCCTAGCTGTTCTGTACTTAAAAACACGCCATATTTTGCAGTCTTACTTAACGTGTTCTTTTGGTTATTGTAAAATTGAAATGAAGTCGAAAATGCCAGCGTTATGATTCGTGACACACACACACACACACACACACACACACACACACACACACACACACACACATATATATATATATATATATATATATATATATATATATATAAATACACCTAGTTCTATCTTCATTTTGACCACAAATACTAGGTGGATGCCTGAAAGCGCATACGAGTATTTAAACTGAAGATGCTTTAATTTCACCTTAACAGAAGACGAAGTCGATGAGATTTGGTATCGTGATTTCATTAGGATTAATCAGTTCATCCTAGGATAAATATGAGAGTGATGCAAAGGACACTGGTAACTGCTCGGAAAGTTCCGAGAAGTGTCAGCGTGGGCGTTAATCCGAAATGCGAAAGGAGGATGTCTTCCCCTGGGCAAGTCGAATGCCGCAGCAACCCTGCGATCGATACTGCAGAGGCAGTTATCATAAGCTCACAGCCTCCGTCAGAATGTTCCCACAAATGGACATGGGATGCAGCCATACCGGAAACCATGAATGAGATCAGGAAAGGAGTTTATAGTACAAGTACTCCATTTCCATGAGAAGAAAAAAAAAGAAAAGTTATTGATGTTCGTAGTCTTTGACCGAATAACATTACTGTGAAGATATGAGGATTTCTAAAGCAATACGTACATTATTTTAAAATATATTTGTTTCTGACTATATACATGTGGATATAATCACAACATTAAATAGCTCTGTACTATAAGTGACCAAAAGAAACCCTTCCTGGCATTTACGTACTATGTAAGTTATACTCTCACGTGATCAGAAAACGGACAAACTTTCATTGATTTATATATATATATATGTATATATATATATATATATATATATATATATATATATATACATATATATATATATATTATACCCACATAAATATCACCTAATATCGAGTTCACTGTAACTTGGGAATAACTTTCACTCCAAAGGGAGTTGTAATTGATAGGTGCATCTTCCTCGTCCAGGATTCGAACCTGAGCCTTTGGCTTACTGTGTTAGACAGTCGATTTTACCATTCTCTTGCAAGTGTAATGGGCAGGTCGAGTGTCTATGCACCTAAACCTAAGGCTCGGGTTCGGATCCTGCCCGGTGGCTAATGCGTTTGTCGGTTCCCGTTGGATGTAAGTTATTCCAATGTATAGTGGATCGATATTCGGTGATATTTGTGGCCAAATTTGTGTGAATATACTAAAGTCACGATTTTATAAGTAACACACACACACATATATATTATCGTGTTTGCAAGTGTATAAAGTTACATATTCTTATATTTATAAACGTGCATTAACATAAGTATGCCTTGCATTTCCATAATGAAAAGATGGAGAGACCAGTATTTCGACTTTTGTTATAAATTCTTCTCGCATGAGAATGACTTACTGATAAAAGTCGAGCCTTGATCTTTCCTTTTCATTATCCTTGTAAAATATTCTCAGGACATAATGTGTGTTCACTTGGTATGTACATTACATCCACCAGTAAAACAGTACCGAGTCATTTTTTTTGGGGCCAAGCGTATCCACTATTCAAATATTTCAGTCTGCTTTATTGTGCCATGTTACAGGATTATTACCAATTGACCAAGATTAGAATTAGATGAGAAATAGTTCTTGTAGAATCTTAAGGGTTCTGATGCCACCTGCAGTCTTTTTAAGCCCGAGAGAGATAGGCTACCTCTTATTAAGTGCAGTAAGTATTAGAATACGAGTTTTCCCTTTCAGCGTAAAGGCCAAGTAGAGATGTCCGACTACATAACGTAGCTCAGATAAAAGTTAGGTCTTCAGACTGTCATCAGTAATGCACGGAGTACTCAAACTAAAAGAGCGAGGAATCTCAGGACAGCTGAAATTGCACCTGTTGGATGAAGGAATTAAAACAACAAACAGAACGAAAATGTTAAAATTAGCAATATTAAAGTTAAAAATTTAAATTTGAAATATACCAATGCAACAAAGTGAATCGGTTGATGTGATTTAACGCTGCAAAGAGCATGAGTTTCTGGTGGCAGTAGCAACATCATTCTTTTTCTCAGTGAGTAGGCATGATGCAGCAGAAACTAAGCATAAGCTTTCACCCATGCAGCTTGGCATCTGTGGCATTGCAGGGTAGGGATTTTGAGGAAGGTGAGGCTTACATTCAACCACTGCTCTGCCAACTAAGAGTTCAAGGCTTGGATTATGGGGAAGGTTGTAGGTAGCTATTCATATACTCTGAATAAACTCTGGTTGTACCAGCGGTGGTTAGGTAGGAATTTTTAGTGGAACTGTTAAACAAATTCATTCACCGTCCTTACCAGAGATGGGGATTATGGCAAATGTCCCACACACACTCACACCCCATCGCTTCATTGAAAATAAGTTCTGATTGGTTAAAAAGCTTGCTTTGCGATTAGGATAAAATATTAAAATCTATTCAAATGTCTGACCCTAATCTTCAGACCTCAAAATTTTGTTGGGTGGTAGCCTAATCCCAGCAGTGTTTCAAGTCTAAAGTACCCATGTTGAAAAAAAAAGTAATTCTTTTGGATTTATTCAGTATATTGGACTTAAACCTCAGAGTTTTTCATAGTAGCATACAGATATTACATTCTTAAATTAGATGTTAGGTGCACCATAAAAGTATACAGGAAAAATTAAGAGATGAAAATGTTAGCACAAAGTGAGCACAGTGACACGGAACTTCTTGCCGCTAAAACCAGGCGATTTACATGTTCGGCTGAAGGGCTGTTGGATGTTTGGCTTGTTGAAAAGGAGAAAAAATTCTGAGAATTTTTGTTGTGGTGCCCAACGAGACGCTGGTTTCCGTAATCGAATTATTATTTTTGAAGAATATGTGTATAAGCATAAAAATATGAGAAAGTATTGTTAATCGAAAACTCGATTATTAGAAGCACTTCAGGGACGGGCATTGTGGTACACTGGCCAGAGGGACTGGGAAAAAATTGTGTACTTGTGCGAAGGAGGCGAAAACATCATTGAGCATGGACAAGAATAGACCTGTTTGATGTTTAAAAAACTAGAAAAAACATATATTGTAGAATGGTATGTCAAGATGTGTAGACCTATCAGAGAAAATGGAATACACATGTAAGTACGAATTGTCCAAGATACAAAGTAGCCGTAAACACGGGGTAAGTCCTATGGACCTAAAACATACACGAGAGAGTTCAGTGGGTATGTACTTTGTGTATGTACAAAATAAGTACTTTTGAGAATACGTGTATATATATATATTATATATATCTATCTATATATATATATATATATATATATATATATATATATATATATTATATATATATTGTATAAGTGTATTATGGTTGCCAATGTTCATGAGACAAAATTTTAATAAGTGCTTTGGGTTTTACTAATTTCAAAGCAAGGTTAAAGACCGAGGCTGAAGATACTGAGGGAAATGAACCAAAACGGATGATATCCAGCAGAACAAGATCCACGAGAAATCTAAAGGTGAGAGGTGGGAAAGGGAAAATGGAGGCAGCTGTCGAAGGGTAACTGGAGAAAAACTTGGAGGAAAAAGGCTCCCTATTATTTTTAATGGAGACCCAAACAAGGGAGACTGACAGATGAAATCTAAATTCGAAGACGGTTATGACCGTAATCAGAATGTGCACGAATAGATGAGTTACGGTGCTCAGGTAGTATGAAGAGGACATAGCGGATAGAAGACGAGGATTCCCGGATGTAGGTTCGAGGGCGGACCGTTGAGACCACCTCCCACAAGATATTAAACGCAGTGTAGTTTTCCGACCGCGAAACAAGAAATAGATAGGGATATGAAGTAGTCTAGTGTCAAAAATTGACGGTGGTGTTAGAGAAGGCCGTGGTGATAGCGACGGTGCTGCTGTGGAGCGGGAAGGGAAGGTGCAGACACACTCACGCACGCATTCGCTGCACACAGGGGTAGAGGTGATCGATGGGATGTGTGTTTAGTAGGGCTTGAGCAGTGACCGCGCTTGTTCCTGTTGCTATTGCTGAAGGCTCTCCCAAACCTCTCTCTTGTTCTCTCCCTTCAACTTTGCTTTTCATCCCAATCCCACCAAAGATCTTGTTCGATTAATCTCTAAACGCTACTCTCGGTGACCTCTGTCGACCCTTCCCGTCACATTTGAATTTTGGTTAAAATCCAAGAGAATTATAAGGGAATAGAGAGGAAGAGAGATAGACGGGAGAAAGCGAGAGGAAAAAAAAAAAAAAACGGTAAGAGGCGACAATGGGAAGGGCAGTGATGAAGTATCAAGGCAACGCTGGAGTTAGTGATGCAGTTTGTGTTGTTTCGTGTTGCTGTTGAAGCTTAGTTGAGCATAACAACTTCCCCTCTGATGAGGGAGAGAAGGTTCGGTCGCGCTTTCGATCGCTCTGCTGCTGCTGCTGCTGCTGCTGCTGCTAACCCAGGAAACCTTCCGACATTCGCCTCCACTACCATCATCTCCTACTTGCCATAGCAAGAGGCTGCTGCTGCTGATCTCCTGTTGTTGTTGCTGCTGCTATTACTGTTATTGCTGCTGTTGCCCTTCCTTACAGGTACTTGATATATACAGTGTAATGCAGTTAACCGAAATGCACGAACACGCATGCACACAGGACCTTCGGCGAAAATGGCAAAAATACACCCACATTAACACGAGCATAAGAATTCATATGATGCTCAAGCATTGTATCAAACTTAGCCTCACCATAGTAACAGAAGAAGGTTACGAAGGTTATGCGAAATTACAG
>NC_061089.1:26551882-26604382 GCF_015104395.2 Macrobrachium nipponense
AGCGAAAGGTCAAACTGATTTCATCTAAGTTCGAATGGGATTTCTCTCTCTCTCTCTCTCTCTCTCTCTCTTACACACACACACACACACACACACACACACAATGGATATGAGCACTGCTATTTTTAAGGTTTTTATAGTAGTTATTAAGTTCTATCTTTAGTTTCTTTTTCAAACATTGACTTAAAAATAGGGCATAGTTCATATTAGCAGTTGTCGATCTCTAATGAACTTTATGTAAGAAAGTTGTTCACGAATTTTAAATGATGACGATTAACCGGCATTCCACATAAAGCGATATACCCTAATATGTTCCATTAAGAGCATAAGATTCTTATCTTCATTTGAGAGTCCAGTGTGAGGTGGATTTTTAGTGTTGCAGATTATATATACTTCGGTATTAGTGAGTTAAAAGTAGATTTCATCTTTTTTGCTCAGTAATCCTGAGTATCTTTCCATCGGAAAGAATGTAAGTTATAATTAAGGTTTATGTTGATTTTTTCGAGAGTAATTTCAAAGTATTTCACCCAGTCAAGTTTTTCGTTCTCCTTTAAATCATATAGTGATCATCCCCCTCTGTTGCATATTAAATAAAGAGTCGCAGTAAAAGAAGAAAAATTTGTAGGAATAAGAAAGAAAAAGAGCCACTAAAGTGAGTGCTTAATCTCGTCAAGTCCACAGAAGTCATCTTGATGAAATGGAACTAAATGAAAGAAGTACAGATATGTGTCTGAAATTCGTGAATTACGATAAGGTGGAGGGTGGTTAGTGCTTGGGGCGGGGCGAAGGGTGCCTTGAGATAAGGAAAGAAATGGACTACAAATATTGCCATATAAAATTCAAGAATAGGTAAAAGGTTTTAGGACTTATCTCTGTCAGCTGATATAACGCAGTGTCTCGCCATGGGAAAACCTAATTGTTAATGATGATGGAATTATAGCTAAGAATGGTTTCTAAATCTTTGTGTCTTGAAACTGCTTTGGCATCGTAAATTCTTTTGCGAATTTGGCACGGGAATCCATTCGGCGTTGAGTGGAGAAATTGAGATCAAGTCTACAGTGAGTTTCAACAGTTTCATTGTAATAAAACACTATTTTTAAGATTTGTTACTTTTGTCGACAAGAAGGCCATATTATTTGTAAAAGTTCGCTCAACATTGAATACGATTTTAATTTGATAAGATAAATACCTTTTCTTATGGTATTAGTAAATGCAATATATTAAGGAATTAAGATATTGTCGGAATATGGAGGAACGAAAGGAAATTTCACTCGTGATGAGCTGTGTAAGGTCTAAAAGAAGTCAGAGAAATTGCATAAAGAAGAAAAGAGGGTAAAGTTTACGAATGTTGGCCAGTGTCAAATCTTAATAGAATTTGTTACTTTGTGGATACGGAGTGAAATAAGAGTCCGTCGAAAGCTGAAAAATCTAAATGAAGTTAAAGAAAAGCCCAAAAAACAAACACGAGTTTATACCAAACAGCACAAAACCTAAACAACAGACAAGCTGCCGAGAATTAAAAGTAGTGGAATATTGACGTACGTCGAGTAGCGTAAATTTCAAATGCATTTTGAGAAATTGTCAAGGAGAGAGAGAGAGAGAGAAAAAAAGTGGGAATATTTTGCTATGTCGAGCAGTGCGCCAGAACAGAAAGGAACCGGCGCGAGCTATCGAGTGAGCAGATAATATCTTGGAAGCGTTTTTAATAGAGCCACCTAAGAATAACCTCGGCGCGAATCACACTCGAAAGCAAGTGGGAGGACAAGAGATAAAGAATATTTGACATATGAGCAGATGAGCCTAAAAGCGGAGAGAGGTTAGTTGTTGATGTCAAGAATATGCCGCGAATAATGGTCGGAATGGAAGGGTGGGTACAAAAGATGAAATATCCTTTCCCATAGAATAAAAAAGAGCGAAAGAAAATCGGATGAAGGATGCTTTTGATAATAAAAAAAAAGTTTGCAAGAAAGAAAATAATAGTGATGAATTACAGAAAAATAGAGGGTGAATGAACGTGAAAGAAGAGCAGAATGACGATATTAAGTTAATAGAAAACAAATCAAAGAATGTTTTAGGGATGAGTAGTTTTTCCAAATAAAAGTATTACACATCAGAGTAAATGATGCTGAATATGATTAAAATTGTGTGAAAGGAAAGCTGTAAGTCAGAGTCTAAGATGTACAAAATTTGCTAAAAGGGGGGAAAGTGTACAAGAGGAAGGACGCTTATTCAAAGAATATCCACAGGCAGAAGTGTTTCGTCGAAGAGAAATTTTTATGCATTAACATCATGTCAGTGAGATGACGAGCTTTGACACTAATGAAGAAATGTTTTGGCTAGATCTCACGATGCGAATATCCTGATGTACGAAAAAGTAAATATTCTTCCTTTTTTGTGTGTACTTTCATTGGACATTAAGAACTACTTCTACCCAATCTTGATCGACTGTTCTTTACAGCTACTTTCAAGCAATGTAACGTGTAAGTGGAGGCGAAAACCACTGACAAGATCACTTACTAATGGCAGCCCAAGTCTGCCAAGAAAAGACTAGCGATCAGAAAAACAAGTCTCCGCTAGGAAGGTGCGATGTTGAGAAGCCCCTCCACCTACAGTATAGAATGATGTAATATAAGGACGTTATGATCATTTTTTCATATTGGCTGAGAAGAACTTCATATCATAACGCGGTTATGGTATTTGACACTGATCACACTAATGTTATTTAACTAGCCTTGATTTAAGAAAATTAAAGTTTTAAACGCACAGATTTATGGTAAACGGGAGGTTTATATAATACAAAATTAAATCCCAACTTAAAGGCTGCTGACTAAGAACGTTAGCTTACATTGATAATAATGGTGAGATGTGTTTCAAAGTGAAGTATAACAAAATGCAAGGAAAACTTGTAGGATTTAAGGAAAGCAGAAAACAAACAAGGTTCTTACACATTACAAAAGTAAATGCTTATGTATTAAAAGGATTCAGTTGAAAACAATACAATACGAATTTACGAAGGTTTCTGTACGTTATATAGGCTATATCCATATGTCTCGTATATTCTTTCTGCATGTTTTGTAATATCGGTGAATATTATGGGTCTGCGAACCTCATGTGCACTTATTTTAGTGGGTGAAGAAGTATGAATGTGGTAGTAACTGCGACCTGGCAGTCTGTATACTTCTTGAAACGTTCACACAAAAACAGCGTACATATGTTCTCGAGTTTCTCTGGGGAGATTTACAATGTGTAGATGTTTATGCATACTTGCTTAATATATTTCGCCTTCGTTTAGGAATACAAACCAGAAAGAGTGGCCATTCACACGCAAAGTTACATTAGAATTGTTAGACAACATGATTAAAACCTCCCAAAATAGTAAACCCTTGATTTTCACGAATTTCTGTACTGAATCAAGCCATTAGTTGAAGAAAATAACTTTGTCTAATATACATATTTCTTTTAGACCCTCAAACCTTCTCGATGAAAACTGCAAACAAAATATGTAAAAGGGGGTTCTTTCTGCTGGTCTCTGCCGAATTCTTTCTTTTCTGATAAAGAGGTCTGAAACCAGGTCTTTCTACTTTGATTTGCAACAGTTGAGTATATGATACCTTAAAGGCTTGGTGTCTCTAGTTCTCCTTTCTCAGCTATTCGACGTTTCACACACGTAATATATATATATATATATATATATAATATATATATATATATATATATATATATATATTTGTTCTTTACATCTCAAAGAAATTTACTTATAGAAGGGAGTTCGAGGTACTCTTCCGGTTGTCAACAAGTATTTTGATCCACTACTCATGTGCCGTTATAATCGCCTGACATTTTTTAGAGGTTACCCTACTAAGTACTGATTAGAGTCGAATTTGCTCAGCTTCGTTGGCCAGCGATATTATATATATATATATACATATATACATATATATATATATATATATATATATATATATATATATATATATATATATATAAATATTTAAGGTTTTTGCTAAAAACTGAAGGTAGTAATTACTTAAAGAAACGATGCAAACTTGAATCATGTGCAAAGAGGCTAGGTAGGTGATATGGAATGACAGAGATACTTTTGTATATTCACATATATAAATCACAGCCTGAGCGTATTTCGATTTGTCTTAATTTTGCTGTCACTTTTTTTTTATTTCCTTTAAAATATTTGATATGATTCAAAAGCCCTTCCAGGTGTCTTCCTTAAAATGGAAAGGATATTGTACCTTTGTATTTTTGGTTAACTTGCTATTCTTAAAGGAAAAAGAACTTCGTTTAAAGGGTGAAAAAGGGTGAAAGAGAAATTATTATCTTATAGAGCTGTAAATCATGAAACCGCATTTAATGTACCATTTGGGAATTGTTACAATCAGATTCGTTTTAATACACGATTCAGAGTAACACTGAAATTCCATGAAATGACCAGAAGATGTATTAATGAGAAGGTTATTCAAATACCTTTGACTGCAAAAAAAAAAAAAAAAAAAATTACCACAAGGCGTTGTCTTTTAACAGTCCACGAAATGGAAAATAGAGTCTAATAAGAACTGTGATATACTTGTATGTCGACAGCCAGATAATGGGTACAAAATGAGTAAGGAAAACTTCAAGTTAACCGGCTAAGGTTTCAGTTAAGTATATTTGTACTCAAGTGAAAATGATAAGGGGACAGTTTATGATGGGATAATGATATATGCCTTTCACAGCCTGCTTGCATGTTATTAGGATTAATTTTCTTTTCGATGAACAGCTACCTTTAATGAAAAAAAGTTGATGTTGATTTCCTTAATCATTTGTTAACTAGAAGCAGTTGCCCTCCATTTTCCTTGATTCTATACCTATCAATGAGTTACTCTCGCTTATCCTACATCTTCACAGCAAATGTTTAAATATTTTCCTTTTATACCGCAGATACTGCCTCACTAGTACTAGAAGCAAAACTAGATTGTTGTTTATAGTGAAGATTGTTTCGCTTGAAATTTTAAGCGTGTGAGAACAGAATATCTAAGTGCGTAGTAAAATCTGGTTTCTAATGTGGTTGATAATGACTTTAGTTTAATTCCAGATAAGTTACGATCGGTCAATTGCCTTTGTCTTTTGCAGGAGAGTCCGTGAGGGGATTGTGAGAACTAGCGTGAATCTAGACAGGAAACTTAGTCAGTAAGAACGATTGATTTTTTTGTTGTAATATATCGGACGTTACAACCATCAGGATGTTCGATGTAAAGAGTGAAAAAGGATGGGTGGGTTGGGGGGGAGGATTAAGGAAAGGGGTGGCTTTAAAAGCAGGACTAAATAATGTTGCAGAATATGTGACCTATTTTACAGTATGAAAGAATGAATGATAAATCCGTATGAAAATTAAAGATGATTGTGTATTGCGCAAAAACTCCACGAAGGAAGGAACTAAGGGACATTTGATGGGTAAAGGGAAGGAGGGAGATTGGAATGTTCAGTGAAGTGAAGGAAAGACACTAGATGCAAAGCAACTCCTTCGGAACAGAAATGCAATACTACACTGCTGGTGTTTTGATCAGCAGTTGGTCTGCATGGGCGATTGTTAGAGAATGTCAGAGGCCATCAACATAAAATTCCTCGTCATGACTTCCCTGCGGGACATGGCCATTGGGCCGCCAATATCGTCCCCAAATCATTGCTGAGATTAGTAAGGGTGCAACCGGGAGCCACTGCTCTAAAATAAAAATTCGTTCGGAAAGTAAAATGCATATATGCATATATATATATATATATATATATATATATATATATATATATATTACATATATGTATATATGTATATATATATATATATATATATATATATATAATATATATATATTATACACACATATATGTGTAGTAATGTAAATATGTATATATATATATATATATATATATATATATATATATATATATATATATATATATATATATATATATATATATATATATATATATATATATAGTTTGTGCTAACCTTGACAGTAAGTGTAGATATTCCCTAATAATCCACTTCCTACACCTCCAACGAAGCCATAATAGTAGTACATTAACCACATCGCACCTTGCAACTTCTTGCGCGCGCTCTCTCGCTTCCTGGATATTATGCGTATATGCCGCCTTCTCTCTAGTCACTAGCATGGCTTCAGTAAAGCAAGATCATCTGTGACCTTTCCTACTTCACTCATACCTGGTGGTCCTTCCTCAGAATCTTTGGTGAACTGATATGCTATGGCACAAGGTGGTGTTAACTAAACTCCCTGTTTATGGCTACATTCTTGTTTCTTTTATGAAGTCTATTTTTGCTGTAGTTGACGGGTTACGTTTGTCCTAATTGTCCGTTCACTTCCATAGATTTCGCATTTTTATAAGCGGATCCTTTCAAACCCTTTCTTGTTCTACCAGTTCATGAGCATATTCATTTACTCAAACTGAGGTATCTTGATTATGCCTAGTCATGTGTGATGCTGTTAATGCAGACCCGGGCAGTAATTCTGAATTGGGTAATCAGGGCTTCCATGGGAAGTTTGTTTCATATTCTTAAATTCAGTAATCCTTCAGTTCCCCAATACTCCAAGAAAAATGTGAAATTCATAAAATCTGACAGTATTTTTGGCGTTTCGACTAGGCTATATGCCTAGGCCATACCCTCGGCTTCATTATATAAATGGGACTTCCCAGTATTAGGGATAATGTGTTGGTGTAGTGAACGCGAGATTTTTCTTACTAGACCAGTTTTTCTTGCCATTCATTGTATATTTGCTCTGTTTTTCCCTGAAATTGTGTCACATGGGAAGAGGAGTCCATCAACTATCTCTGGTCTTGCTGTGAACAGAGACTTAATAAGCCAGCCAGCCATATGTCGGTCTTTTCACACAAAAGATACAGTTTTATGTATACAGTACACTATATATTATATATATATATATATATATATATATATATATATATATATATATATATACACACACAAACAGTAAACTACAAATGTCGTTTAATATCCAATTTGCGCTGCTTCGGGAATATCACCGAAGAGGAATTATAAGTGATAATTGGTTTGGTACTTAAGTGATTTAAACACCCGGCAGTACAACCAACGACTTCAAATTCGGTTTCGCTATCCAATGTTAGCTCAGTGCATAGCAACGTTAACTGGAAGTCGATGACAGCACTGTCAAGTGTTCGAGTCACTTACGTACCAAATCATTTATCACTTATAATTCCCATTTGGTGATATTCCCGAAATAATACGAAGTGAATAGTAAAGGACATTTGTAGCTTAATGTCTGTATGTTACGGTGATGTGATAATATATATATATATATATATATATATATATATATAATTGAATAGCAAACGACATTTGTAGCTTAATGTCTGTATGTTACAGTGATGTGATAATATATATATATATATATATATATATATATATATATATATATATATAATACATCATACATACAGAATTAATACAATGTCGTACTAAATAGACATAAGCTACAAATGTCGTACTAATCAATATATATATATATATATATATATATATATATACGTGTGTGTGTGTGTGTGTTTATATATCACATCACCGTAACATACTTACAGACATTAAGTACAAATGTCGTTTACTAATGATATATATATATAATTATATATATATATATATATATATATATATATATGTGTGTGTGTGTGTGTGTGTGTGTGTGTGTGTGTGTGTGTGTGTGTATATATTATCACATCACCGTAACATACTTACAGACATTAAGCTACAAATGTCGTTTACTAGTCAATTCGTATTGCTTCGGGAATACCACCAAATGGGAATTATAAGTGATAAATGATTTGGCACTATATATATATATATATATATATATATATATATATATATATATATATATATAACGTGTGCATCTATTTATTTTTGTAAAAAAAAAGGTTTCGGGGGGATTAGTATTCGTAAAACTTTCTTTTTAATTTAAAAATCAGCAGTTTTATCTTTTCCGGGTGGCTCCAGTGCATGGCTATTTGTATATTTGTGTTTAAATACCCTTAAGTACATAGATGAACGTAATACTTATTTTACATATACATTACCTTGTCGTTGATGCACTTACTGTAATATGATTACATTTTCACGTGAAGGTTTCAATGGTGTGCCATTCATTTGACAAATAATGTCAAAAGCTATGCATTTTGGACGATTATAAATCTTCGGTATTTTTCTTTTTTACTTTTCAGGGTGCTTCGCTGCAGAAGGGTCACGAAAGGTGAGAAATTTAGTCGACTCTAACACGATGAAGAAAAGCATACCGTTATGATAACCAAAATGAGCCTGACGAGACTTGTGGACAGTATTTAGACTGGCTTAAAGACATTAGAAATGTAAATACCCAATATTAACAATTTCTGTCATTCTTGCGACCGCGGGGCTCAGAAAGTAGACCAGTGTTATAGGCTAGTTATTCGCGTAAATCAGAAAAAGATACAAAATATGCTAATTGTTCATGCTGTGATTAACGATGAAGCAAATGAGTTTATTTGGGAGGGTACATTAGGCTCATGGCTTATTCAGCACCGGATGCCAGTACTGAAAAGCCTTTACATCATACGGTCGCTTTGTGTCGTGGGATCACCATGAACTATGAAACGATCTAGTTCTATTTTCATCTATAACCGTTATGTAAATACATTTCTACCATAAATATATTGATATGTGGCTGTTATAGTAAAACATATAAGTAAATATATATATATATGATATATATATATATATATATATATATATATATATATATATATATATAGATAAAGGTGATGCCACGGAGGAAAATGAAAATACGAGAATTGCCAAGATCTTTCGGTCTACACGACCCTTTACTTGAGGCACAAGTAAAGGGTCGTGTAGACCGATAGATCTTGGCAATTCTCGTCTTTTCATTTTCCTCCGTGGCATCACCTTTATTTATACATAGCATCACGTTTTATATATATCGTGATCAAGTTATATATATATATATATATATATATATATATATATATATATATATATATATAGTATAGTATATATTTAGGCGATCCCCTTTTGTGGCATTAACATTTTCGTATTTTCTCACGTCAACTTTCAGTGTTTCTTCAGAATTCTGTATAAGGACACAGTCGGGGTGTGGATTCCATTTATTTCACTTGCTTCGGTCCGTTTCGCTTGTGTCACAGGCTTTGTCAAGCTAGAACTAAGGTACAATAGAATCCTCCATTCCATTAACAGCTCCAAGAGGACGGCAGTTTGTGTTTTGGTGCTTCTATTACGTTATTTAAAATGCTTAGTTCCTAGGGGGGTGGGGGTTGGGAAGCTAAGCAATGTATGTATGTGTTTAAGATATTGCAAGGATGTCACATCATTAGGCTTTAAAGGAAATGATTGAATGACAAGTAGTGACATTACAAAACTTTTGGAGATTATGCCAAATATTGTTGGGTCACGAAAAGCCTAAGGCAGACACTGGAAAGATGAATTCTTTTAAGATTTCCTTTTTACATCACGTAATTAGCCTGTAGTTGTCCATAGAGGAAAAAAAAACGAAGCAAAATCCAAACGCTCTGGGTGTCCGAGAGACTCGAGTGACATTGAGCTGGTGAACCCCAAACACGAGATCAATACTCAAGGAGGAGCAATGCAAAAGCCCAAAGTCAGAATTGTTAATCTGTTCTCTATTAGAGGCAGATGAGGGTCTCTTACCGCTGCCAAGTTTACGAGATGAAAGTGATAAGGCATTTTCAGCATATTCAGCATAATTAAATGATGCTCAGATCGAGTTAGCCTCTTTTGTTGTTTCCAAATGCCTATGGAGAAATGCTTTTGCTTCTATAAGTTCCGTTTTCCGAGGAAAGGTGACTACGAGATTGATGAAAGCATTCGGATGAAGATATTTTTTTATTTCTTTTTATTCACGTTTTCAATCCTGCTCTTTAAAAAAAAATCCTTGTTATCGAATTCGCTCTACCTCGCGATAACTTATACCCAAGGTGGATTATATCTGATAAGTGCATCTGCCCATGCCATGGTTTGAACCTCGGCCTTTTGGATTAGATACAGAGGTAGGTAGACGTTTTAGCCATTCGTCTGTCGAGAGGTATTTAAGTTTATTTCCACTTTCATTTCGACTATGCTGTATTCCTATCGAATTCAAGGGTGATTTGCACCTCAATAGTTAGGTTTATGAAACAGGTAAATATGTATAAGTGACTTAACTATCATAATTAGCAAAGTTTTACAGACTAAGTAGTCACTGATCATGGTGGATATGGGTTGATTTCGATTGTAGATACAAAAGCTGATTATGCCAGGAATGTGTATAGCAGAATCGATACCATCTTGTATCTCTTTGCAGCCGAATGGGTACGCCGACTGTCTTTCTCCGTATCTAACCCAAAAAGCACAGATGCGAAACCTAGCTAGGGCAGATGCCCTTAGCAACTGTGATTCCTTCTGGATGTAATTCCCGAGATCAAAAGGCTTGATATTTGGGATAATAAAAAAAGTTGCCTTCATATAAGTGACAAGGATATAAGATACAGTGTACATAAGTGGCAAAAGAATATATACACAAACAGGTACACATTATATAGTGCACACACATTATATATATATATATATATATATATATATATATATATATATATATATATATATATATATATATATATATATATATATATATATATATATATATATATATACAGTATATATATAAAATGTGTGTGTGTGCATGTGTCGAGAGAGAGAGAGAGAGAGAGAACTTCATTAACATACAATTTTCCTATGGCACAATGCCATCTGCAGCATTTTTTCAACATCTCTTGTGGTCAATGGCGCATCCATCATTTAAGGCTTAGTGTTAAGAAGTTAAAAACTAAAAAACAAAAGACCGTAGGTTTTTATTTTTTATTTTTTAGTACATTTAAAATCCTTCATTCTGGTTGTCGTGCGTCAGTTGTTCCTTCTTTATATTTTAATTTGCCTTTGAAGTCTTGAGATTAAATTATCTGCAGTTGATAATCCTTTTTCTGAACCTTGTCTGTTGAAAGCACTTCTCACCAAATGTACTTGACGTCAGATGGACGTTATAAAGACCCTAGATAGCCTGACTATTGTGCTGGAGAGAAGCCAGATGGGGGTTCCCATAATTTTTGCAGACGTTTGTGGCCATTCTTGTTTTGCAAATAGTATTTTTTTAGATACTGAAATTATGCATAAATTTTGATTGCCGTATTTGCAGTCGTCTTCATTCTTTGAGAGCTCTCGAAAATTCCTGTAATTTCTAGGATGAGTGTTTTGAATCTAGGCACTTGCTTTCTGACGACCAGTATGTTTGCAGGAAACAATCAAGAGTTTGTCATGCATGTTTTTTTGGCTAGTTACATTCAAGAGAACCTTACCGATAAAAGAGACCATAATTATTCATGGTGATTGTGGCGAGTCTTGATATCTATCGAACATACAAAAAGGCTTTGTCGCCTAGATGTTGGAGGTTGTCTACTTGGGTTTTATTCACAGGTTCAGGTTTTAAAAAACCACTAACTTATCGGTGTTGATGGCGAGCCTAGACCTGTCATGTCTAGTATTACCAAGGGAAGTACGCTGAGACCTTTATTGATTTTGCTAGTGACAGTGCCCTAACTTTTGGAGTGGAAAATAAGATCGTGCGTTATGCAGATGATATTTACTCCCTGCCAATGCCATAGATTTATTTATTGACTGGGAATTATCTCAGAGTGCGAGTTGAAGATGCTGCTTGTTATGACGAAGATCTCAAGCTCATGTGTTGTTATTTTTGGATAAAAAGATGAATTGCATCGAGACAGGGACTTTATTCTTTTATTGATAAGGTGAACTCGTACCGTGTTTCCACTTCCACGATAGCTCAGTTAACACTTCACTGAATGATTCTTGATGTTACCTGAAATTTGGAGCTCTCTTTTTTTTTTTTCTCTCACGACAATAAAACCATATTTCATCGTTAGAAGTTAGAAGAGTTCGGGAGGCTAGAGAACCTTTCTTAGATCTTTGTTCGAAAAGTGTTCTCTTGTTTGGGTAATAGCAGAATCCTAGGGTTTCCATTATCGGAATAACTTTTACACAAAGTGGCGGGTTTCTTTTTTCGCTCTCGATGGTCATCATAGTGACCATCGACGGAAGACAACTCTTTCGACCTTTTATTGGTTGAGGTTGTCATACCACTTTGAAGTACATGTTCATGGCATTTTAGGATAGTTCTTTGTGAATGTTCACATATTTTTTGGAATAATAATGATTAGAAAAATAAAAAAAAAAGTAAGGTAAGATGTGCTTGGCATTGTCGTCACATGGGAATTATGCCAATGGAGGTTTTAGATGTTCGTTAATCATTGTGTCTTGAATGATTAAATGTTTCCATCTTCGTGATGTCTCTTCTGCAGAAATCCAATTAAAAGCAAACTTTGATGAAGCCCTAAACCCCTCTCTCACATTTTAGCGGTTTTTGAAAATTAAATCGCACGCTCCAAATACTCTGTTCTGCCTTCAGAAAATTATGAGAGTTGTTGATTTGTTACATGTTTATTAACAGATATATACCCTGGACGGTTATAGCTAGTGTTCAAGTTACAGTACATTGTTAAATTTGAAATTTTGGGTGCAGAGGATATAAAGACAGAATTTTGGAGTTGCTTAGGAACCGTCTTGGTTCATTGCAGTCATGCCGTACGTTGTACTTTCCAGTCTTTTCACTGTTACTGTAGCTTATTGATATGTTAGCGAAAAATATGGCGACTTAATAATAAGACACTGTTCGATCAGAGAGAGAGAGAAAAAGAATTTCTCTGCGAGAATAATCTCATTATATCTTATCAATAAAAATTTTCCTGGCTTCAGAATCTCGAGCGATAGTCACGCTGGTGTAGGTTCTTCAGTTTACCAAATATTGCGTCCGTGCCAAGTCTGGTCGCTTTATATTATGTTATTCTCGTGTCAGTGGAAAGAAAAGTAAACGGCGAATGCAAATACGTAAACGAGCTCCATTTGGAGCTGAAATCATAGAGTGGTCACGGTAAAAGCAGGGGCATTGAGAGGTGGGCTAAATGGTAAGTAAATATACCGCCATTAATGAGGCAGTATCAGTTGAGACCGTAGATAAAGGTTCTCAACCAGGGGGGGAATTCTCTCTACGGGGCAGTTTTAGGGGGCGAAATTGCGACCACGAATCGACAGGCTCAAACTAGCTCTGGGTCCACACAAAACGGTGTGCATCTGTCCGCATTACCGAGTTTTAGTATCATATCATATGCATGTTATTTGAAATGCACCTTATCAGGCAGACAGGTTTGGGAACGGCTGGGAAGGGAGGTTGGGATTGTTGGGGGGGGGGGGGGGGGGGGGGGGGCGTTGGTTGTGGTAAGAGGAATGACATTCTGACATAAGGCGAAAAAGGTTGACAACCACGTTAGACTTGATCTTGTTTGAGCCACTTCGCGGGAATAATTGCCGGATATGGACAATGACGGAGAGGATGTGAGAAAGCAAGGCTCGCGTGAGTTGAGTGGCCTAGAATGTGTGTGTGCACTGAGCCGCGATTAGAGTGACTATTGAAATCCATTTTCTTATATCGAGGCCTCAATCTCATAAACCCTCCCAATTCCCCGATACGGGAGAGGAATTCTGGAGAAGATGCGGCATGATCAACATTATCGGAGATCGATATTCTGCATAATTCGTGCCTTGTGAATAAGAAATGAATCGTCTCAATGAAATTAGTTATCGGTTTGTGCCCACTGTTTGTATTTCTAAATAAGGGAGTTGATGCAGATCCTCTCGACTATGATGTCCAAAGAGTCATTAGGGTTGTAGTGAACGGCTGGACATGTTTTTATGGCTACTGTGAAAGGTTTAACGCGTCTTAAACAGTAATCTTGGCCGTGCTAAGGCATAACGTTATGATTGTCAGTTTATTTTATTATTATTATTATTTTTTTTAATTTTGGCAAAGACATAGTAGTCCATTTTGAAAACACCCGCTAAAAAACCATTCATCAATGGCAATTACTGAAATAATACGTGTTGAGGGCCATATAAATTCATTATACCCTGCGCGCACATGTATATGCAACATATCTAGCCAAGGATGTCATGAATGCAGTCTGCACGCAGTGCATACTCTTGCATATTCAAGTTGCATGTGAGGGCCATGAGGATGGATGCATAAATGTCCAGGTTACCTCAGACATGCATTGTCTTAAGAAAGACACATTTACATGTCATAAATCAGAGGTTACAACTGGTGCTGAAGATTAAGGTGACCATGACAAAGATAGGGTAAACGCATTTGATAAAGATGAAAACGCATCCATTGACACAACGAAATTGCAAGTGAACATTTACAAGTGTCGAGTAGGGAAGAGTGGGCGAAAGTAAAAGCTAAATAAAGCATACCAATGGAATTGTGATCCTCTTAAATCCTGGCACCCTATACGGGTGTAGTGCCGTCAGAGCACCTCACGCGGCGTACTGCGGGCATTACTTAAGAGTTTTTGCAGTGTCCCGTTTGGACCTTAGCTGCACCCTTTTTTAAATCTTGACTTCCATTCCCGCATCTTTACGTCTATCCTTACTGTCCAACCTCTTCTAGCAATTATTTCTTAGTGTAAGTGTGAGGTTCTTCCAGTTTCACCTTTAGATCCGTGTTCTTCATTTCATTCATCATCTGGATCTCACATCTTGCTGTCCAGCCACTCAAATCTTTCCTTTCTCTGTCTAGAGAGCTTAGTGGGTAAAGTATCAATATATCCTAAATGCAATCATTCATTTCACTGTAAATCACGACTGTTGTACGGATGCTTATGAATCTGATTTCAAGTTGTAGTAACTAGAGGTTGCTTCTATTATGAGACTGGCTTCAAAGATATGCAATTTCATCAAAGTACAAGTACCCAAATGCCAAGGAGGGCAGTCGAATGCCTAGAGCTAGATCGTCAATATATGAAATTAACGTTTTGTATATATATTCAATGATGTTTTAGTGGACTGCTTACTCGTTGAACCTAACATAACCATGAACCAATTATGATGACACGTTTTGGCAGACTCAATGTGATGGGTATAACTAGCTTATGACCAGGAGGGGAAATATTAGAAAATGAATTACAGGAAAAAGAAAACGTTTAGTCAGACCACTGAATTTTTGTGTGGCCCCAGAAGACTATCCATTCATCACACACCACTATCATTAAAAATAGTACACATTTTCTGATGTGAAAATTAAGAGTTCAGATCTAGTGAACTGAACTGTTTGTTAAACTATAGTAAAACCAGGCTAACTTTTTGGCGGACAATAACCAGTGCCAACTCGGTCTGCCGTGTTAGTATGTGCAAACGTGAACACCGATGAGCGCACAAGAAATGGCATTAAAATCTAACTAGATGTCATATCTCACAACGCTTTGCTAGTATATTGGACATTTATTTAGTTGCCAACTGTAAAGCGCCAAAATTCTGGAAAATGTCAAATGATATAGCTTACAAACAACGGAGGGTTTTTTGTCCAAATAATCGTGTTGAAAACTCCATCAGTAGCTGGTGGAATGTAAATAATATGAAACAACCCACTGTGAATCGATGAGGAAGAGGTTGCATGTTACCGTACCGTTAGAGTTAATACTTTAAAGATGATAATAAATCAGTGTCGAGTATGTCACGGAGCTTACTTTTAAGTCACACTTTTTCATGTCGGAGATTAAAGGATATGGATTCATTAATGCAGGGAAATGTCAAGGTATCACAGCGAAGAAAATTCTGGCACTGACGTGCAATGAAGTTTTCCCTTTTGATTGGCCGTGCTACGAAAACCCCCTTATTGTCATTCTATTACTGGAACTTAATGTGTGCATAAAGTTATCATTCACCTTTTTCAAGGAATGATTAGAGGAACCATGGAATTTCTGTATTGGGAGATGTTAAAGGCAGAAAATATATCTTTGAAGAAATACCGCTAGAAGCTTCCCCAAACTCAAAGATTCGTCTCTGTTAGATGGGCATTGTATAGAAGTCCACACCAGGCATTAACCTGCATAGTCTATACTTACCATCAACTAAACTAGTAGAATGTATACTCATAAGGAACTGAAGAGGTTTGACACAACCACAGTTGAGGGTGAGTGGTGCAGAAATTCTTTAAAAAAAAAAATAATTGAACTACGTAATTTAAGAACTGATCAGTTACTTATTCACGATACAGAACTTGAGAGGTTTGTTTCGATTTCCAAAGACAGTGTAAGAAATGTTTCCAAAACCTGCAAAGAAAATATGCCATTTTAGATATTGCATATATAAAACACGCAATCAGAATTTATTTCAGTCGGTAAACAATGGGTGGACTTGATTAGAAATGTCAAATTCACTACTAGATTCCAAATATCAAATTTAGGTACTTGATTCATGGATTTCAGAAAAGCGAATTACAGCAAGATTATAAGCAGTAATAACGCTAGACTTGCTCCAGCAACGGAAGAATGTAAAGCAGGCAAGTAAAATAAGCGAGAGAATATAAAGTAATTCAGGAAGGCGAGGAAGAAACTTCAGGAAAAGCAGATTCAGGCACCCCTCTCAAGAAATAAATGCACTGACTTGAAACAGAAATTCGGCACAAAACATACCAAGGTAATGCTTAGAAATATCTCAAGCAATAAAGTTACTGACGAAAATCGGAAGATAAATGGTCTTCAATTTTCAGTGTCTCCTAAGACGTTGGCGATCATAGCCAAACTGCAGCAGATTTCTTGCCATCTGCAGCAGCTTTGCAGCGGGTTTCTTTCTCCGTATTCCAACCTCATATTTCTTCCTCTTGCCCTTCTTCCCAAGAATTTACTTACGAATAGGAACTCTAAACGTTCTGTTCTTTTGTGATTGATCTCATGAATGGAAAGCGTTTACAGAATTTTAATGTAAGACGCAGAAGGGACGAAATCGAAGACTGGTTCCCACAGACAAAAATATGCTTTAATTTCTGAAGTAATATGTGCTAATATATGATACTCATCACTGAAAGCCACTAGTTTAGTTATGATTCAAGGGAGAGTATGAAATGATTCAATTGACGAAACGAACTTATATTTAAATGAATTAAGTGACTGTACAATGGACATTCAGTTCATGAAAGAGAATAATACCGCACAATATGAGAAATATTAACAGTAAATTATGAAAAAATTAGATTGACGCTGGATAGCTTGATGAGAAAATTTAGTATACTTATTTTGCAAATACAAACGGAAAAGGAAACGTCAGGACTGATACAAGTACCAGAATAAGAGATTTCAGTAGATAAACGAAAGATAATGTAGAAATAGAAAAACAAGGAGTGGAAGATTTCATGTAAATTGGAGTTTCAAGTAGAAAAATGAAGAGGCTTAAGGAAACTTTCGGCCAAATGTTAAAGTAAAAGAAACGTTAAGACAACCCAAAGATTGTGTTTAGCATGAAACTATTGGAGCAAAGTCGTAGTTGAAATACCAAAACAAAAGCCTTAGTAACCATGCAAACAAGTTTTGTGAGGATACATAATTTAAGAAGTAAATTCCCGAAATTGATTCTAGAAGTATGATAGAAATAGGGATCTGTTTCAACCATAAATTGAAAAGGCCAACCTTTAATTTCTTTCTGTTGGGTTCCTTCTCACGTGGGGATTCACGGAAACGAGACTGCAGACAGGGAAGCAAAAGCTGCTAGCGCTCTGCCAGAAACAACCTTCAGGAAAGTGCCTCATACAGACCTAAAAGGTCCTATTAGGTCTTTTGTATTAAGTAAGTGGCAAGAAAGGTGGACTTCTCCTCTTCTTGCCAATAACAGTAAGTACAGAAGTATTAGGAAAAATATACAGCCGTGGCCTTCGTCATTCCAGCTTGACAGACGAGCAGAGGTTATTTTAACGAGGTTAAGGATTGGGCACACTTATTTAACCCATCAGTTTATTTTAGAAGGAAGCAGCCCACCATTGTGTGCTTACTGTGACGAGATACAAACAGTGGAGCACATTTTGATGGTTTGCCCCAGATATTTTAACCAAAGGGAAAGATATTTCCAGGGTAAATCCCTCTCAAATATCTTGGGAGATGAAGCAGACATTTCTGCTCTCATCTCCTTTTTAAAGTGTATAGAAATTTTTAATAATATTTAGATAAATTTTTATAAATCATATACAGATTTTTAAAGACATTAAACTATTTTAAATATATATTACTCCATTCATTAAAATTCATATTTTTAATTTATTTATTAGTCACGTCTAATTTTATGAATCATTTCTTTCACTAATTCATTCATTCATTTACCATAATTCAACTTATTTAACCTTCATTACGGCGCTGAATGGCCTTCTTGGCCCCAGTGCCTGGGCTTTAGCCCTAAATATCATACATCCATCCATCCATCCAACCTTTAATTTGGGAAGCAGAAGACCATTCAGGCCGCAGACCTCCTTTTCCTCTTGAAGACACAGCAGAAAGAGATGATCCAAGAAACTATTCACAGTTAAAGACAATAAAGCAACAGGTGACGAAAAATTCACCCATGAAGAGCACTGTCAAATTTGCTCATAATTGAGAGGACGGGAAAACCTACAATGAAAGAAACAAACATTGCATCGGGAATCCGAAGAATGAACTCTGGGGAAACTGTGTTGAATTTAAAGTTGAAAACCTCCAAATGTTGGCGCTTGAGAAAGAGCGCAGACACTAAATTCAGGAGAAAATGCTCGAACACTTAATTCAAAGAGCGTAATGCCACCCTTTCATTATTCGCGAAGCAGAATGTGGGGACTTTGTTATGGAAACAGAATGCTCACATAATTTGGGAACGCTGCCCCTTCAAACAGAGTGCAGACGCTTACACGGCCACATGCTATTAAAAGATTTGCTTCGATAAAGTGGAATTTAGGTGGTTATTTAAAGGAATGTAAAGCAGAAATGCACGGAACAGAGTTCAGAACCGTAGTAGTGTAGATCCAACATAAAAAAAAAATAAAAATGGTAGCTAATCCACAGGCACCTGGCTTTGCAGTGCTCAAAGGTTGTGGCTATTTTGTAGTTTTCACAAACACACACACTCACACACAGAATTAACCAGTGCTTTAGTGTAAGGTTTTGATCCAGTTTTGTTGTGGGATAAGACTAAGTTTTTAAACCAGCCTAATGATAGTAATTCTCTACAAAACAACTAAATGCGTTTATTTAAAATGACTTGTGTATTACATTATAATGATGTGTAGCATAAATGCAATATTTTTTGTTCATATGAAAAGGCACTTACTAGCTCACAAATCTATAGTATTGAATTTATGAAGAAAGTCAAGTAAATCTCGTGATAAAGATTATTCTTGATAGGTAGCACGCGCAGACATCGTAATATTTACGATTATTTACAGACTTGTACTTAGATGCTAACATCTGTTGTCAAAAACATTCAGTTCTTTATATTATTAGAAGGTTACTGTACCTGAGGCCTTTCAAGGCAAACCTTACGGACAGGGTTGTCAAAATCTTTCCTAAGTCGCTTTTCTTCATTATAATTGTAATTTATTTCAGTTTTACACACACACACAAATCGTAATAAATTAACAGTCAGACAGTTCACTGGCTAGGTGTGTTCTTAAGCATCTCATTTATTTTGTATAACACGCGCACATGAATTTGTTTAACGCTTTGGACGAGATCACATAAGGGTCATAAGTGTATACCAACTATGGGACCTGACCACTGACTGAGGTGTCATGGGCAAGTGAAACCGAAGGCATCTTTAGAGCAAGGAATTTTAGACTATCTTGCCTTTCCTAACATCCTTCCCAGTTTCGCTCTCGGGGAAGGTTAGATATTGCCAATTCATGATCTGTCTGTTGATGTCAAAGTAAGCAGTTAACTATATAATTCTGAATATTTCTGTTACTTTCTTCCATTTGGCCACATGCGTTCATTTTTTGCCAGGCTCGCAGGATCATTCAGTATACACTTTTAGAAAGTGTTTATTTGTTACTTATCTTACTCAACTCATATTTACGACGTCACATATTTTTCAACATGCTCTCGTCATAAGGAAGCTTTACCACTCATTTATATACCGAAAATAGTGTCTATACACTTACATATGTAATATTGCGTCAGAAAGGACAAAGTTGCCGCTCATTGATACAAAGGAAAATTTTGTCACTGTGGTATCGAATCTTAAGTAATTCCAAAGGGGGTATTTGTAAAGGTTGAGAGAGAGAGAGAGAGAGATGAGAGAGAGAGAGAGAGAGAGAGAGAGAGAGAGAGAGAGAGAGAGAGAGAGAGAGAGAGAGAGAGAATGAAGGTTAATTAAGGGAAGTTCATAATAGCGTACCCTCGAAATCAATTGTAACGTATACAGTAAGACCTTTTAAGCAATAGCATTACATAAAGCAAATTTTAGCAATGATGACGGTGATTCTGTAGCCCGCGATAGACTGCCATTTGATCTTGTTTCAAATTTAGAGAATTACATTGTACTATATATGTATATACATATATATAATATATATATATATATATATATCTATATATATATATTTATTTATGCTTAAAAAATCATAGCAGATGCACGTGACTTCATTAATTAAGTGAATACCACAAGAAAATGATAGGCAGAAATCCTAGCGCTTTCGTCTTTACTAAGACATTGTCAAGGAACGTTCCTTGACAATGTCTTAGTAAAGACGAAAGCGCGCTTGCATTTCTGCCTATCATTTTCCGTGGTGGTATTCGCTCATTTTAATAATATTATTAACATATATATATATATAAATATATAATATATATATATTTATAATAATATATATTAAATATATATATATATATATATATGATATATATATCCATATATATATATATATGATCTATGATATATATATCTATTGTATATGTATCTAATATATTATTAAAGATATATATATATATATATATTATATATATATATATAAAGATATATATATATATATATATAAATATATAATATATCTATAAATATATATATATTATATATATATAAATTGTATATAAATAATTTAAATATATATCTATCATATATATATATATATAAACTATCTATATATATATATATATATATATACTATATATATATATATATATACACATATATTTGTGTACGTGTTTGTGCGTGCATGAGTACGTGCGTGTATACTCATATTTTTTGTGCTTTCGTTTTGCTGCAAAAGGACAAGGAACAACCATATTCATAGGATCCTGTTAAAAAGACAAATGAAGGTTACTTGGCTCAGCTTCTCGCCTACGGTCCTTGAATTTATTTGTTTTGCTAAATGAGTCTCCAGACGCTGACTGAACAAGATTATATCATAATTCGTTGGGTAGAATTCATGATGGCATGTCAGCCATAATTAGACACTTTATTATGGGCTGAATGATTCAAGGTTTAAGCGACGTACTTACATTGCAGAGACTGAATTGTTCGTTTCTTTTGTGCGCGCTCTGTTGTCGGAGGAAACATTGACGCTCTTCTTCTGCAAATTAGCGTGGGAATTATGAGGCTCCTCATTAAGGAGCTTTTAAAATAGCATCATTATCGTTGATAAAGTCAAGTGAAAACTACGTGCACCATAATAAAGAATGAATTGCGATAATGAGGACTGTAATTATGCCTTCTTTGATTACAGAGTTTGTACTTGTCTTGGTATATTCCATCACTTTCCAAAGCATAGCGTTGGTTTTGCCATATTTCCCGTCCTATTCGGTTTTAATGCAAACTCCAAGTCAGAGTTTCAACTCTAAAAGATTTTCTTGGCTGTCATTCCTTGACTATTTCTGGTAATTTTGCTCTACCTTTCCCTTCGTATTGGCAACGGAAGTTAATTGGGTCTTTTTCTTGTAAAGAACAATGGCCAAAAAAAAAAAGATTTATTTCACTCGTCATAAGGTAAAATGATAAATTTAGAGAGTACATAAAAAGACACTTTTATCTAGCAGGTGGAAGGTCATTATGAATAATGTGTATTTAACATACCAAATTATTAATGTAATCGTTAAGATCCTGTTCACTTTTACATCTACGGGCTTTCGAAGGGAATGATCTTTTTTGGAATTTTTTTTAGCATTGGGAGGAGATATTCTTCTGTATCTCAGTCTTGCCAAAGCTGCCAATATTTTATATTAAGGTTCTGGCAACATCTCTAACTTTCTCGTTTCTCGGATTCAACGGTTCTGCTCTATATCTGGTTTCGGTTTCAGTGAGTTCTCGCGGATGACTTTGGAGAAATGATTTATGAATTTTCATTTCCGTTATTAGGTTTGAAAACATTTCGCCGAGGTAAATTTGCTAAATGTTCTTTATTGTTGGAATTCATTTAGGAAATGTTTTTGTCGTTTAACCGCTCCGTTCAATTTTCTAAAGCTACCTGGTGTCATAATTCACCCCAAGAGTATTTTAATCGTTTAATTAATTTTGGGAACCTTTGAATATTAGAACATTCAAGTGTCGTCATTTATCTCGGAAGTATTTTGATTATTTACTCTCTCTTTGGTGGCTTTCGAAATATTGTGATCCTTTAAATTCACATGGTTGACTTTTCAGAAAAGACTTGTATTTTATTAATTTAATCATTTTGAAAATGGTCTGTTTGTTAGACTTATCCTCATAACCTTGCAAAATAGTTTTCCTTTAGTCAGAATTAAAGATATGAATGCTTTAATGACTTAACCATGTTTTCATTTGGTTGTTGTTGGTGACCACATCTTACAGTAGTTGTGGGGTTTTAGTGTCTTCCGAGTGATGCAGCCGAAGGTGCTGAGGAATTTTCGAAGGTATTAATCTAGGGGACATTTCTAACCTTAAATTTTGTTGTTCGATCATTTTTCTTTTCGTTCTCCACCATTTTACAAATTTGAAAATCGTTATTTTGCGTTCAAAATGGTTCATTGGCCACCCTCGTCTTTAAAAGTCAATCGGCTTCGAATGAAGATCTTGAGGAATAATGGAGAGTCACAACAAATTCAGGGGCGTAACTCTTTCGATACTTTCATTGATGACGTATTTATTCTTTGTTAAGTGAGACTTTAAAATACTTTTTCATTTGTAATACGGTGATTTCAAATAAATCTATAGAATATGCAGCTTTTATTGCATATCCTAATTGCATATTGACTGCATCGCGAGAATATTGGGTACTTGGCAGCGCTGAGTGGATTTTCAACTCATACTACTGAATTGTGATTCTCCTTTTCGTCTATTTTCAAAGGATTTACGTAAGTTTATATATTTTACATATTTATATATACATGTACAAAATGTTCGTTTTGGGCATAGTATTTCTCTTTAGCAATTTTCATGGAATGCTAAATGCACACGAGACACCCACTACTTTAAGACAACACCTTTCCAATTTTCCAAGGGTAACAGTCTGATGTAAAAGTCGCAAATTACTTTTACGTTGCTTCGAATTTAATGCCGACAGCTGCTTCAGCCTTTAACTTGTGGCTTTCTTCAGTACCCTACTTGTTTTTCAATGGAACAGCGCTCCAGTAGAAAGGTGAGTACGGTAGACAAATTGTAGAGTAAAACAAGAATCTGAAAAAACCAAACTAACAAAAACAGTGAAGAAAGGGGCGTTTCAGGGCACTGGCACAATCCTTGGTTGTGAAGATTCGAGGAAAATTATCCTGATCTCAGAAATTTTTGTGTTTGGTGATTTTTTAAGGCTATCACTTGATCCTGGATTTTTTTTTTATTGCATTCACCTTGATGTAATGTAATTCTATTTTAAGACAAGTATAGTCCTGAAGAAAGCCGTAAGTTATATATTGCTTGAAACAGGTGTCGGCATTAATTGTGGAGCAACAGAGAAGCAATTTTCGCCTTATCCTTGGACTTTTACCCCTGAAGATATGAAAAATAGGAAATTAGAAAGATGTTGTTTTAAGGTAGTGGTTGCCACGTGCACATTGACGTTCAATATTATATATATAATATATATGTATATATACATATACTATATATATATATATATATAATATATACATATACATATATATATATAATATATATATATATATATATATATACAATATATAATTCATCATATATATATATATGTATATATATTTATATATATATTATTTAGATAGATGTTTTGGAAATCTCAATCTCAGTAGGAAAAGAAGAGCGTAGGTTAAGAGACACCACATTTTATTTGCGATGCGTTTCGTTGTTTCTTCATAACAACATTTTCAAGCCTAAAAGAGACATTACAGTATATTTTAATAGTGGTTACAAGATTATGTAATTATTGGTTGACAAAGCTGAGTAAAAGTAGCAACAATAAGATAATGGTTAAAATCTTTAAAATAGATTGCACCAGCATGCTAAAAAAATAAAATGCATAAGATCTTTAAAATAAATTACAACCAGCATCACCTATATTTACAAGTGTAACGCCTGTAGCGCCACCTATATTGGCCAGTCAAAACAGTGGGTCCGGAGAAGATCTTCCGAACATTATGGCATCTCCTCGTACTGGTTGCCGGCCAAGCCAACCAGATCACCGATTTTACAGCACATAGAGGAATGTAATACAGGTAGAAGATTGGAAAATTTTGTGTACTTGGTACTTTTAGAGAAGAGTCATTATTGAGAATTGAGTCGATAGAAATATTTTTAAGGAAACCAGATCTTAACCTTGACAATTCATCTTATCCCTTGCTTTTAATATAAATCATTCAGTCATTCATTTGTAGTGTGTGTAAACTTTCCATCTCTGTCTTTCCAACCATTCTGTTTTCAGTATACGGTTGTAATTTTTTTAGCATGCCGTTGCAATTTATTTTAAAGATTTTAACCATTATCTTATTGTTGCTACTTTTACTCAGCTTTGTCAGCCAATAATTACATAATCTTGTAACTACTATTAAAATACTGTAATGTCTCTTTTAGGCTTGAAAATGTTGTTATGAAAAAAACAACGAAACGCGTCGCAAATAAAATCTGGTGTCTATTAACCTACTAAGCTCTTCTTTTCCCACTGAGATTATTATTTAGATACAATATATATCTATATATATACACTATTTATATTATATAATATATATATATATATATGTATAGAGAGAGAGAGAGAGAGAGAGAGAGAGAGAGAGAGAGAGAGAGAGAGAGAGAGAGAGCTAATTAAAAGATTTCTACTGTTGTAGATTACCGAACGGTATAACCCTCATGACCACTGTATGGAAAAGAAGTGAGTATATATTGCATATTGTAACTGGCGTAACATTGACTTCAGACTTCAACAAATTTGCTTGTGTATTGAATGAGCATTCGAAAATGAGACTTTTACATTCTATTTTTTTTCAGTTTTCTCTTAGATTCAGTTGACAATTCCGCCCTCCATGAGCTGTTTTTACCACTTTAGTCTAAGTGTCATAGAGATGAATTAAAATTACTTGAAAACCGGTGTTGATGATGATGATGATGATGATGATGAGATGATGATGATTATTATTATATTAATGGTAGCTCTTTATTTTCCATAGAAATATTTTCGCTTTCCTTAAAGAGCATATGTGAGCTTGTGATGATTGGCTATAATGCAGGGAGGAGCGCCTTCCCTTCCGGTTGCGTGTAAACATTTTCAACAAAAATTGCACGAAAAATTCCCCCTTAGAATTTGAGATCTTACACACGAAGTGGCCCGTTGGAGGTGATCCTTATTGATTTTAGAGCTCCAAAGGTTAAGGACGTTATTACCCTCTTCCTAAAAACTCATTCCATCCAATTACTGGAGTCTCTCGCTTTCCTTCGGAATGGCTGGCTTTAGGCGCTGTGCATTTGGATTCGAAATAATCCGCTGGGATCTTCAGAGGAGGAGTCACAGCAAGCTGTATTCAGGCTTCAAACGTGTATCCTTGTCATAATTTTGGAACATCCCGTCATCAGAGAGTTAATATCTGCGTTTGGACGGTCAGCTTTAATACACACACACACATACACATACACACACCTAAAAAAGTGTACACAATTTTGGATATTAACAGATAGTCGGTCAAGTGTACATACACGGATGATATTTTTATGCTGAAATATACTCAAATGTAGTTGCACAGTAACATATTTGTATAGTATATTAATGTTTTTCCATCATCCGCATTTTTCACCCTTCAGATTGGGTGGAGTCGGAGGTAGTTTTCTCTCTCTCTCTCTCTCTCTCTCTACTTCTCTCTCTCTCTCGCCTGTCTACTCTCTCTCTCTCTCCTTCTCTCTCTCTCGGTCTTTCTCTCTTTCTCTATCACCGTATATATATATATATATATATATATATATATATATCTATATATATTATTATTATAATATTATATTCATATTATATACTATACATATACTTCAATATATAATATATATATTATATATATATAACATACTTCATATTATATTATATATATATATATATATATCTATATATATATATATATATATATATATAGAGAGAGAGAGAGAGAGAGAGAGAGAGAGAGAGACGAGTATGATCTGACGAAACTTCCTGTAGAAGACTATTACCGGAATGCAGTTATTACGAATAACTCTACGGATAAATCCCATAATGTTTCAGTATCCACCCCCTTTATTTTTCTTTTTTTATTTCCTTTTTTTATTACGTCAGCGGGATCAATAGGGCAGAGCGCTCCCCCGATGGCCTCACTGGAAATTTTCTTTCCCTAGCAGATCTTCATGACATTATATTCCACTGGTTTGTATTTACTTCTGATCTAATGGAACTTAAATAAATAAGAAAGCGTGTTGAACTGGAAAGCTTATAAGAAAATGTAGAAATTAGATTTTTCCTTACCGAATGCTGAAAGCATAGGCCGGTAGGATGGGCAGCTTGATGTCAGTTTCTAGCCCAGGTTCAAACAAATAAAGTAACGTAATGTAGGGTAAAAGGATGGAGTAAGGCCCAAGTCGCAACAGCTGCGTTTACCTCGTCATTTTTAGTTTCTCTGATGATTTGTTTTTGACACCATTGCTGATTAACATCCATTTTCTCACGGGCTTTATTTCTATGTAGGTGGCTCTTGAAAGGAATAACTGAAAGTAAAGTGATTTTACCCAAAACATTTCTTACAATGAACATGGTGAAATTTAAGATGAAAATCCCTTTAGTAATTAAATAAGGTTCTTAAAAAACTGAAACTGTTCTGCCCAAAAAGATGTTTTAGATATGTCAGCTTAATAATATCGAAGAGGGACTTTTAATCCGTAGAAACAAATTCAACGTTATTTGTTTGAATGAATGACTTTTATTGCAGGAAAAGTAAAATGCTTAAAGACTAATAAATCAACCACATCAGAAATTTGGCACAAATGCATAAAACCATTCGTAGAAAGCAGAGTCCCTTCGAATATTAGTGATAAGATGGAATGCATGAACACTAGACTAAAAGGAAATGAACATAACTTTATTTCATTACGGATGAAAGACATTTTTATAGCAGTGTTTGCTTTTGCAGATAAACAGGCACTGACGTGTTTGTTTGTATGTACATGTACACATATCGTTCTAAACATTAACCATTAATAGCGAAATTGATTGCTCCAGCGTGGTGGACATTTCATATAACTTTGACCTTTGGTGCTTACATGATGATATCACTTGACTTAAACATATGGTGGGCGCAGCATTATGTTCCAAAATATACATTAGTAAGAAAGTGGGAGAGGTTCGGTAATGCTTCTTACCAGGTTCTCAAGTCATAACAGAGAAGGTCACCCAGTTCCATTACATCCGCACGACACGAAAAGGAGATCTTTTTCTCTGTGGGATTAATTAAACTGCTTCTGACTTTATGTATGTATGTATGTATCTGGACTCAATCGATTACGAAATCAGGTTTTTATGAAATCCTGAGGCATAGCCAACTCATTTTCCTTGTACATATTCCCTTCATGTTGCACTAAAGACAAAAAACTGATTTGGACATAAAGAGAAGCACAAGCAAACACCACAAGAATATTCCAGTGTGCCGAATTGCATGCCTTCAAGCAATCTCGTTGGCAATATGACCTCGGCCTCATCCACCATTTTATTCGGGTGGCAAATCTCGCCCTCAATCAGTACTGAATGTCGCAACCGAAATAGCTATTGATCGACTAGCGCCGGTCCCATTTGGCTGAAGTCGATCTATATTTGATTAAGAGTAAATAGAATGCTCACTCATCTCTCTTATTTGATGCATATTTGATGTTGTTAAGGGCAACTTTCCTGCAAAGTGTATGCTTGGTTTTGATGACGGTTAATTTATCAGATTAAGTTCTGTTTCACCTTTGTTCTCGTCACTTAACCATAAAGGTTTTGCTTGATCATTCCTAAATATATGTCAATTACGCTTTAGTAAAAATAAATTGCACGTCAGCTAAAGCTGAGAGAAGTTATTACTATTTTTTAAAATCATTTCTTTTCAAACGAGCCCTTCATGACTTGACATGATTAAGTCCTTATTCAGTAATATGATTGTGAGTTTTCACTTAATTTCCATAGGTGATCTCAGTTACAGCATTAAACTTCAGTTAATTCTTTTACTGTATCGTATTTTCAAGTTCTTTTTTATTTTACAGTGGTTACAGGTTTTTAATTTTAACATTTTGCCCAATAGATTAAATGAATTGATATTCCAACAAAGAAGGACAAATCTTTGTCCATGTTTGTTTAACTGTATAACTATATGAAGCGGAGTCTTTTGAAAGCAAGATTAATCTCTCCTAATTAAGAGTTTTGACAGCTGTCGTCTTCAATCTAGACATGAGCATTCAGTTGGCTAACAAGATGGGATAGACAATAGGCACATCTAGATGTTTTAGACTTTCATTTATCAATATGGAATTTGTTTGCGAAGTAGGTTCTCTCTCTCTCTCTCTCTCTCTCTCTCTCTCTCTCTCTCTCTCTCTCTCTGTGTGTGTGTGTGTGTGAGTGAGTTTCTGCCCCTTTACTACTATATCTGGCAACATTTATTGTTTCATATAACGACACTGAGGTGGTTTTTATGGCGGGCGAATCCTGCTCTCCGTGTAATGGTGAAACCTGTCATATACGGTTCCAGGTTTGCACTTTTTTTCAGTGTTTCACGAAATGGAATGTGAAACCAGTACTTTCTCTTTCTGTAAAGCATCAAAGATGTCATGCTCCACAGAATATCATTCGGTGAACTTTTTATTACAGGTTGTACACGTGATTCTTGACTTTCAGTGCAAGAAAATACAGTTAATAGATGATGCAACTCGTTGCAGTGATTCACCCACCGTGCAATGCAATAAGAAGTTGCAGATTGCCTTTACAAAACCTGACGTTTAGTCAGTGGAGCATGGGTTGAACCTTAGTAAAAAGAACTCCACTGATATCAGAATAATACCAGGATCATTAAGACGGCCATTGGAAGACTTCAGCCTCAACATCTTTCATAGGTTGTACTCACGTATGAAACATCTACTGTGTTCTTTAGGTCTCGTCCCCCCAAAGTGTATACATGCTACTCTTTTCTCTGCTCGAATTTGTGTCTTACTTTTCCCCAGAGTTGCCGATATTTCTTAAGCTATATTTTAGTATGGAAAACCCACTAACTGAAAAGACACTATCACCACCATTGCCTGCACCTTCTGGTCTAGTGTATGCTACTCTTTTCTCAGAGAATCAGCAGTCATATTCAGCTTGAGCTGTATTCGTAGCACACGTTGCAAGAGGAAGTACAAGGATGAAATGTGAAGATTCGTAAAAGCGGTAAAATGGTTTGCGAGGGTGAAAGGATTGATCAGAGTTTTTGAGATGGTTCTGTCATGTGGAGGGAATGGAGGAAGTTGGTGACTGTTTAGAGGTAGTAAGAGAATTACACCTAGGAATGGCAGGACGAATGATGTGAGAAGGGCGCTGGAAAGGAAGTACAGAGTTATTTTGAATAAGGTCCAAAGGATAAAATTGGTTGGGGGGTGGGGGGGCGGGCCTTAGGGAGTGGGAATTCGATGCGATGGCGATGAACCTCTGCGTGGGTGTATGGAGTGGTTTATGTAGCGCAATTCCTTTGCACAACAGACTCATACACGATTCAGCAGTTTTAAATCTGTATGTGGTCTTGAGTGATGTGCTGCTTTTCCTCGAACCATCCATTGTTAAAGGGAACGTCCTTATATATATATATATATATAGAATATATATATATATATATGATATACATATCTATATATATATATATATATATATATATATATATATATATATATATATATATACATATATATATATATATATATATATATATATATATATATATATATATATATATGTGTGTGTGTGTGTGTGTGTGTGTGTGTAAATAAATTCTTCTGTTAAAACAGTATACGTCTCAAGTATAAAAGGCCCATTAAAACACTCTGGTTTAAAACTAAGAACTATATTTCGGTGGACTTACTTCCACCCTTATCAAGGGTCCACCGAAATATAGTCCTTAGCTTTAAAACAGTGTTTAATGTGCATTTTATACTTTATATATATATGTTTGATTGTAAATCACGAAGAAATAAGAAACGCGATGATTATATGAACAAAATTCTGTTTAATTCACGTTATCTTATATTGTCTCAAACGTGATCTTGTGTACTAATAGGCTGTGAACGCACATTTCCATGTATATTTATATGCACGTACTTGATGGAGATGATAGTGCCTGACATGAAAATATAGTAGTAATTACAGAGACGCACTGAGAATAATAATAATAATAATAATAATGATAATAATAATAATAATAATAATAATAATAATAATAATAATAATAATAATAATAATAATAATAATAATAATAATAATAATAATAATAATAATAATAATAATAATGTGATATGTATGAATGGCTTTAGATAACGAAAATATAGTTGTTATAGTTTTTTTAGTTTTTGTCTTTTTCAAGCATTTATTGCTCGTATGATAAAGTGTATCATTTCAAATAGCAGTTAAGGATAACAAGGAGAGCTGGCTCATGATGTGACTTCAGCTTTATGTTTCCTGCAAGAACGAAATTTTTGCTGGTACGATGGAAGAAACGTAGTTGGAAGGTACATGCTGAATTGAACTATATAATAAATGAAGAATCGAGGCACAAATTAAAATGCGAAAAGCATTCAAAAATACCTGGCACCTCTACAAGATTGGTTTTAGTCACCTGTGAGGGAAATAGCCACACTGTATGAAGTGACTGATGAACCAAGTGATCTGTGAGGGAATTAATGGTGGTCCTTAAATTTGCATGAGGAAAAACGGGTATAAGTTACCGAAATGAATAATCTGGAGAGTATCTGTAGAGCTGAAATGCTTGAAAGAGATAGAAATGGTGAGGCAAAAGGAGGCTGGAAAATAGATGGCACAGATACATTGACGGATCTGATTATTCTGAGGGACACATGGCAGGTAGGAAGATAAAGAATGACCGCCAGAGAGGGTGAATGGGGTAGATGGACAGGGGCCAAAGAGAAAAAGACTGACAAAATGGTGAATGATGGAGCGCTGGAAAGCTTAGAGCCTTCATAACCCAAAACTCATCTGTCTGTTCAAGGCGAAACTAACTGATGATCAACATGGACGGTGACCAACACTTTTATGTCATAGTTTATTTACCAAGATGAAAAAATGGGAGGGATGTTTGCTATCAAATTCTTTGATTATAAATTATTGCTTTCCAAAGCGTAACCATTTCGAAATAAACAGATATTTCATAGTTCATATAACACCTTTAATTTCTGGTGCAGAACTCAACTGAATGAGTATTTTGTATGAATTTTACTGAACAACGATGTTCATTCGAGTACTTCAAGCCGTTTTCAAAATGATTCGACTGTTTGAAAAACCTAAGCTGGGCACAGTACAGTAATTCCTTGTAACCTTACAAGTAAATGGCGCTAGCTATGATGTTTCAAGCATAAAAGTACACAAAATATCCAAATGCAGGAAATTCAGTGTGTAAAACACGCAAATGTGCAAAGAATACTTAAAAAAAAGTACAATATATAAATCAACAAGGAATAGCATGTAAAGCGGTACCATGACAATAATCATACAACACCGGAACGCTTTTACTGTACTAGCATATTCATTCGAGAGCAAAGGCGTCATCATTATTATGTAACATAATACGTCATGAGCAAATTCTGTATTTTACCGACTCAAAATGAAGTTTCTAACGAGAGAAGGCTAGTGAAACAGAAAATCATAATGCCATTTGCTAGTCCAGCCCCCGAGCAAAGAAGACTGCGGAAAAAGATGGACAGAGGGCGAGGGCTTCTAACTGCGACGGAAGTGATAGACCGACCTTCTATCCCCTTAAGGGAAGCGAGGCTGTTTGTGTAGAGAATTCTGTTCATTTGGGTTCCAGGTCAACCTACGTAAACGGGTATATATTTATTCAATTATTGCACCTCACGTCGCAGATTTAAAAAGAAAAAGACAAGAAATGCGATGGCGTGACTAGGAACCTCATATAGTATGCGACATTCCTGCCGTGGCAGAAGGCTAGCGCGAGCCTTGACAGCTGTAAAGCAACAGATGCATTCAAAAGCAAAATGGCCACCGACAACGTTAGCTTCCTACATTAAGATCGTCTCATGGCAGCGATAGCCATTGGAAGCTTGAATTTAGTAAACTCAGCGAAATGAGTCCTATCGAGAATTTACATTGAGTCTCCTCTTGATTAAATGTGAGCTTTTTGAATTCATTTTATACTAATATTTCTAAATGAGAATATAAAATTTAATGTGCTCAACGTAATTAAATATGCCTGACTTCAAATGTTCGTGTAATACTGGGAAATAAAAATTTAGTCAATATAACTTAATAAGTATTGTTTTCTACGAAAACATGTCGTACAAATTTATGGCATTTCCTGATGTTACTCTCAAGTATTGATCTATATGCTTAGTACAAGGTGTTCATTTGACTTCTTAGCTTTCTGCTTAGTTACAGTAGTCGTGGAACGTACCAGTTGTTGTTTAAGTGCTGCCACTGTTATTGCGTGAAGAGATTCTTGCTCTAAATTATTCAAAATGGAAATCAGATTTTTTCCTCCATTGTAGAGTAATTGCTTCGTATATTACCCGTGATTTATGTATTCTTTCAGGGAATTCGTCAACCTTGTATATGGCTTCATCAAGTCAGATTTGAAATGTTCAAAAACGTGATATATAGTATATATATATATATATATATATATATATATATATATATATAAACATATATTATATGTGTGTATATAATACTTTCATAAACCATGAATGGTTTATGAAAGTATTCATAAACCATTCATGGCACAGACTCCTATATATTTTTATTATATATATATATATATATATATATATATATATATATATATATATATATATATATATTTGTTTCTATATTTTATCACATATATATATATATATATATATATATATATATATAGATATTTATTTCTATATCTGAAGGTTTATGCTTTGCCTTTGCTAACGGCATTTTTGTAACGTAATGTTGGTGGATCTGTTGTTTTAAAACGTGGTTTTCACCAACAGTTTATTTTTAGAAATAAAATTGTTCGTTCGAATAGTTTTATGCTTGACTGTCAGTAACATTTTTGAAAAACATATACAGTAGTTATTATTTCTGTTGATTTTATAATTGCTGTTTTCCATAGTTTTTCTCTTTTGCAATTGAAAAATAGTTGATATTTTTAGTTTTTGACATCGTGTTCAGTTACATTTTCAATTTTTAAATATGTAGTTGTCTGTTCTTGTGGCTTGATACTTAGTTGTCAGTTACGGGTTGTCATGCAAACCTCCTCAAGGCCAGTTTTGCTTTAATTCAGGGCTGGACGATATCCTGGAATGACTGCGAGGCTAAATGAAAGGGTGGCCACGCTACACCTCGCTGCTGGATCATTGTTCCTCGACTGTTCCCCAACATGCGACTTTAAATATTGACATTGCATAGCATGTTTCATTTATAACTTTAAAAATTTTTTCTGACATATATACTGCCAGCGACACGCAGCCATTTCCGTTTGGTCAGTACACCAAGGCATTAGAGAGGTTTCTGCCGATCAGAAGTGTGATTGACCAGACATTTTCCAGTCAAGGATTTTCCTATTGCCCGGAGTCATCATCCCAGAGTTACGCCGGGAAAAGAGGCGATGCACGATGTATAAACATATACAAAAGCCTATGAATGTGTCCACAACCTGGGCTGAAGCATTGCATGACTATAGCTGGTTCACTTACGGTAGATTCTTGGATGAGCCCTATTTTCACGAGACGTTTGTTTGGCGGCCGCTGATTGGCTGGTACCAGGAGGTAGGCAGTTCCCAGCCAATCAGCGGCCGCCAAACTAACGTCTCGTGAGAATAGGGCTCATCCAAGAATCTACCTTAAGTGAATCAGTTATAGTTCAGAGAACTATTGCTTATTGGATTTTACGCATCGATTCAGACACAATGACACCATTCAGTCACTATGGGTGTGGCGAGATCGGGTTCATGTTAATTGGGTCTTCTCTTTCTATGAGAAATGTCTTGAAATAAATGTCTGGTATGATGTTGACATTGATCATGTGTTACTTTTATGGAATTCTCTTCGCCGTTTTCGTAAAATTCGTCCTTTTTTAAAAGGTGCAATTTTTCTCTCTCTGAGACAGCTATTGCTCTCTTTTTTTTTTCTTTGATTTAACGTTTCTTTTCAGGCAAGCAGATCACGGTGCGGGTTCTCTCATGGCAAAGATCGATTTGTTAGTCAGTCAGCCAGTTGGTCACTTCTATAGGTCAGAGTGCCAGTAGGAAAACCGCTATGACGCCAGTGATCTTATTCTGAGCGTGTGATTTCATTCAACCATAACCAGCTGTTGCTAACGTCGATATACTAAATCAAGTTTTTCATGAATAAAATACTGTTCGCAATATTTATTGTAATTTGTGTCTGCTTTTATCGTAGCAAGATTAGGAAAAAATATATTACCACTTTTTATAATATTTGTCTTAATATTACCAGTAAGTAATCCAACACTGCTTTATGAATTAAGTACCCATAAAGACCAAATTAAAACTGAACGACTCATACTTCGGCTGATACTACTTCAGCCGCGAACACGAGTTATGATGCAGATCAACGTTGATCTTTCTAAAATGCTTATTCAAACCTGTTTCTGGCGTTGTAAGAAAAGCCACTATGCATATTTACAGTTCTTACATAAATCATAAAGAATTGCAAAATTCTTTGCTTCATGTCGGAAATACGTATTTCACTATATACATAAACAATATAAAATCACAGGGTATACGTGTGCTGGACGCAATTATATCGATTTAGTTCCGGTTTAGGTAGTTATGTGACGTAATTTTTATGACAAACAACTCCTCCTCTGGTACATTCGTACATCAAGAGATTATGGTTTTTTTTATGTATAACACTAAAACAACCTCTGTAATCTCGATGATGGAACTCATAACTCCTTTGGGGTTTCAAAAGTCATGTACTACCATAGAACGAAAACATGTGGAGATATCGTTCGGAAATGTATATTTCTGCATTCCGCAGTTTCCAGAAGCTGGCTATTCAGTCTGTTTGTATGCTTGTCTCCCTTTTTCAACGTTACCTCATATAATTGGGGATTATTCATCTGATCTCTTGTCCCTCTGTAAAAGTGAACCAGGATGAACATTTTCCTCAAGCCAGCATCGTCAGCATAGCTTCGCTGGTGTAAAATTTCTGAACCAGAAAAAAAAGTAGGGGCTTAGAACAGTGTTCATAAGAGCAGTGACGAAATCAAAGGAAAATATTTCAAAGGTCATATTTATTATTCTACAAATAATAGATGAGGATGCTCGAGCATCTGGTACTGTGCCATATCTAGTCTGATTTCCGATTTGCTCAAACCTAAGAGTGTGGTGCAGAATTTATTTAGAATAACTGGTGGGTTCTGTCCATTAACGCAGGCTTAGGTTCAGGCTCAGTGCCAATTACATTGACGGTACAAGCTGAATATTTAATTGTATACATTATCAGTAACCTTGGACGTCACTACACGAGAGGATTTCAAATCAATCAGTCAATAGTTGACAATAGTTTGAATTTAAGACGAAATAGAGAAAAGCTTTACTTGCACAATGGACGGTGGTATAGTGGCTCATTGGAAATACACTGAAATGAAGGCGTTTGTATTTCTTGCTCATGACTGATAACACTTCTTACAATCTACCTTTCTTAGACCTCATCTGCATGGCTTTCTACTTGTACATCTCATCCATTGCCGTTCGTCTCTTTCCTTCTGCCTGTTCGTTCAGCTTCTTTACTCTATCTTGGGCCAATTTGCACCGTTCTGTCAGAGAAGCCATTGTGATGGAAAAAGAGTCGGGATTTGCAGTGGATCAACCTAATTAAGGAAACCATTCTCTTTTACAAGCATTTTCTTGTAAGAGATTAAACTAACTATATATATATATAATATATATATATATATATATATATATATATATGTATATATATATATATATATATATATATATATATATATATATATATATATCTATATTGCAGTGCCATATCAAGCTGTGAAGAACAAGCCCAGAGAGAAAACTCCTTGGCATGGCCTGAAACGGTATGGATATCCTTATTTCAGTTCTTACATGGAGGGGGAAATGCACTTGCTAATTTCAGTGCAGGCCATTTTGTCTTTTAATCATATATTTATTTAAATCCGGTCAAGGATTGATTTCGATGAACAAATCAAGGATATAACATACCGGAACACTGGCACTATTTTTCCTTCCTTAAACAGACTTGCTTGGTATTCGCGAGAGGTGGCGTTTTTTGTCTTTTCTCTTTTAGATTGATGTCAAGTTATCTCTGTTAAGGACAAATCAAACTCACGCATTTGCTATATTCTCAAAGAGGCTTTCCATGTTGAACACCGATTTAAAATCTTGCTATTTTTTAGATATTTCGTAAATTTATTTGATAAACATCTGCTCTACAGTAGTGAAGGAAAATGTGTTTAAGAGATTTTCTCCGTCTCAAACATCATACACACGCCATTGTATGATGTATCAACACTATATGCATTTACATAATATAGTGTTCATAGTGTGATGTTTGAAGACACTGCTCTACAATCTATTAGCTCAGAAAGTTCGCCATTTGAGCGTGGTGATCAGCTTTAGATTATGTAATATGTATAACCATCAGCTTGATCAGAATCCTTTTTTTCGTGTTCCCATCGACGAAGGGAAAATTTAGGACAGTGTAGTTGCCGTCGTGAATTAGAAATGAACATTTAAATGTTGAAGTTAAATATCATTGTAAATTTCTCATTATAACGAATATTTGCATACGAAAATACAAATAAATAAGCGTCCAGTATTTGTGTAGATTTTGAGAGCTACAGCCTCCAGCCACGCGTTTTTCTGGAAGGCCGAATTGGCATCACTGCTACGTTCCCTGGATGCACCCGTCGTATCGATCGCCGATGCTCTTGTGTGGTAGGACAGTGTTTACGGATACGATTTTGGTTTTTCCTCTTTTGAACTTACATATAGCAAATTTGCAGTCACAAGCTCTGTTTTGTCCTCGTGAAATTCAATTAATATGTACATATCCTGATGCAGTATTCCTCTGAAATCCCAAAGGGGGCCATCCAAAGTCAACTAAAAAGACGAGAAACCAACCTGAGAAACCCTTCAAGAGAGCAGCACCAGCTTAGCTCACGGGATTGGAACCCATATAAAGGGAGTTGGCTAAATCCATTGCACATAATCATGAAAAGACTAACGTTGTAATGGAATTAGAATTGCTGTTTCAGGAAGTAGGTTCTCCTTAAAACAATGCTCAAAATTAAATAGAAGAACTCGCCCATGGCGTGATTGCAGGCCTTCTCTGCGCAAAGAAACACCGGAAAAAGAGAGGGTGCAATATCAGATGACTTCGAATTACTACTCAGCTTACCTTAATGATGTCGAATTCAACTGTGTAGCAGGTGTAAGGCTTCCATAGGTTTTGACGTATAATCCTAGCGGTAATTTCTTACGTAAGTGAAAATATGTAACGAATATATTTCCTGTATAGATTAAAGACGGGCGTTCATATTCGAATTCAAAAAAATAAATGTCCACATTCTTCCCATGAAAGTCGTTATTCTTGTATGTGCAATTAGACTTAGCAAATATAATTTATTAAACATTATGACGTTTGCAAATGACAGAACTTTTATTTTTAAAAGAACATTTACAGCATTTGTATGCGGACTGTGTTCTTCTATCATAGGACTAAAATATACATATTTTATCTACAGTTCTCAAGAATATGTCTGACTTTGACTTATAATTATGTTGCTCTTCATGGAATCTCTTGACACGTGTGTTTTTCTTTGTCTTCTGGTCAAGGTATAGTCATCACCTGAGAAAGAACAGCCTTCGAACACACACACAAACACAGACATATATATTATACATATTATATATGTATATATATACACCATAGATAGGGGCCCATGCGTGAGAACAATCTTGTGTTCTTATATTTACACTATTGTATGTCAGTTACAAGGATAAATGTATTTTGGACATTTGAAGGATAAACACAGAATTCCTAAGGATCTCGAATGTTTCCTAGAACGTTCTAAGTAAGTGTTCGAGATCTTCTAGGAATCATGCACCAACTTTTTTGTTTTTTACGGAGATGGCAACAACCTCGTTTTAATGAGTATAGGTTCTTTAAACTGGATTCAGGACAGTTTACCCATAGGATATTATTTTATAATAGTCCATGAAAGTAAAAGGCCAGGCATTAGTATTTTAAGACATGTTGGACAGTGGTGTCATAAGTTTTGCATGTTAACTAGAGCTGTTATGAATATACTATATTGTTGTCATAAAATGGTAATAGGTTTTGCTATTGGTTAGATTCTCTTCTACGTGACCCATGATGCCGTTTTGTAGACATTCTTATTCTTTTTTTCAGTATTTGGTGCAATGGTCTAATTGACTAATGCAGTTGCACTTCAGCTGTGAATCATTCCCTGAACACTTGTCAGCAGTCCTCTAATTAATCGCTTGTTGATGTTGATTTAGCTGGCGTCATACCAGAACGGGGCCTTCTTCAATAGCGTTCCCTAGGTAATGGTAAGGTGTTGGAGTGAATGAGAGGTTTCTAGTGCAGCACCTTTGGGCTCTTGCGCAGCCAGCCGTGACGAGCACCACTAAGTAAAGTTGTTGGTCCAATCTTAGTGTCTTCAATTTACAAATAAGTCTTCTCAGTACATTCCTTTCAATAAAGATGGGTTAGAAAAGTGCATTTAGTCCTTCGAAAAGAAAGGTGTGTTTACAAATCATTCGATTTGCTTATTGTGTTCTGCAGTAGATCTGTTTACAAGGCTCGTAGCAGGGCGTATTGACTGAAATGAATTTTAGACATGGTTTTCAGCAGTAACAATTGCCTTAACTATAATTGATAAAGCTTTGAGATCGTAAGAGGTTATGTCTCAAGTCTCCCACCAAATCGGAGGGGCTCTGGTGAACTTTTTGTAATCTGCTATCATCCAATTCTCGTGTGTTGGATGTTGTCAACGTAAGAGTCCTCGTGTGACATGTTTTCCCACCCAATTCGTAGCAGATTTTGAAGTGATCGTTGATCATTCTGAAGCGAACAGGTGAACACTGCCGTACTTTTAATGTCTCCAAGGGAATTATGCCACTTGTCTTGTTCTGGATCAGTGCATTTGCTAATAGTAGCGAAGTCGGTGCAAATGATAACGCTAAAACTGGTTCCCAGTAATAAGGTTGTATCTTTCATTAGACCTAAGAGTTTAAAATCTTGTGTAAATGTGACACAATCCTTGTTCTCCATCTTGTTTTTTGTTTCTGTGAAAAATTATGTTTAAGGAATTGAAACTCTCGTAAATGACTTATCTAACATCACGCGAAATGCGATTCTAGTACAGAGAATACTTTATTTTTTTTTTTTCCTGAGGAATAGGTCATACACTCCCCTTCATCTCGTGTTCGTGTTCCACTTTAACCTGAAGGTGGTAAGTGTCACACGCCCAGTGTGTCACACCCTGGGCGCTTCTGTTTATTCATTAATCATGAGTCTGTCTTGTGTGACCTCTCGCGACTGACCGCTTTTGGTTTCTCATCTGAGATACTAAGGTCAAGTGGGCCTCTGAATTCATAATTTACCAAGGCAGCTTGCCGAAAAAAAAAAAAGTTAACTTTGTACGATTATTTGAGGCCTAGCTTGGACGAATTGCTCAGTCGGTCCAAGTAGATCTTACTGCAAGTGATAATTCAAATATATTTGTCTGTATGCCCATCCGCTATGAGGGAGACTGCCGTCATGCCGTCAAAATGACGGCGATATACGGGCTAGTCGAGACGGCAAACCCCGACCTTGGTGACGTTACGTACCATTCCGAAATACTCAAGTGTATATTTATATATACATATGTATATATTATATATCTCTATATATATATTATCTATATGTATATGTAATGTATGTTGTATATTAATAATATATTATATATATATTATATATCTAGATATATATAATCTATATATATATATTGATATGCTATATGTAATATAGTTATTTACTGTAGTATAATGTATGTACTGTATGTTATTACTATATATATATACTATATCTATAATATATAGTATTTATACTATATATAATATTTATATATTACTTAAGCGCTACAATACCATTGGCTCTGTGTTGGTTTTTTCGGAAAGTTTGATGTTAGCAGAAGATTAATTTATTCAAACTATTCCATAAAAGTTAGTCAACCACTATAAGGGACTGTGATCATTTTCGGACCCATCATTAAGGAAATAAGCGACAATTTTGGGAAAGGCCCAGCCATAAATTTACAGAGGTCACTTGAATGACATCCGCAGCGTTAATGTGGCAGTCAAGAAAAGCATGGAAATCCAATTACTACTCAAGCATGCAACACTACAGTACGATGTAAAGTAGGCACTTGAATTTTCTGAATCCATTAAAGCTGAATATTACTCTCAATGTCGTGCAGCATAAGGATTTATATACCAGGAAAAAGCCGGTTAATTTGCAGCACTCTTAGCCCATTACATTTTGCTCTCTTCCAGTTTGACCTTCTCACTGCCATTCTTTCCTCCTGCCTTCTAGTCTCTCTTTAGCTTATACCACGTACAAGCTTGTAGTGTGCTAAATGTCTAACTGTAGTATTGCAAAAGGTTTCATGTGCAAGGGACATGAAACTTTATAGGAGAATGGAGAATGCGAACATTGGCTGTAGTTTATCGAATAAATAATGCTTTGGAATCTAAAAACTGAACTGCATTCACTTTTGAAGGACTAAGTTATAAGAGCAAAGACACGAGACTCCGCTTTTACTGATGTGCTCGAACACTCAAGAAGAAATCATTTACTCCTTAACATGATGGTTTAGTGCACACAGTAAAGTAATTAAAGAATTTTTTTGAAATGTATCGAATGAATGTAAAATATTCAAATAAGGGCCAAGGATCTGAACTGGCTGGTTACATTTTCTAGAAATATTTCATGCAACACGCTGTTGCGTTTGCTATTTTCCATTGTTAAACCTAGAAGTATTCTTTAACCAGGAGTCTGCAATAACATTTTACTTACAATTCGTTACGTATAACCTGCAATCCAGGAAATTCTTCAAATGTTCTACTTACAGGGATAAGAAAATGAGTCATGAAAATTGACTCCTTTGAGGTTATGTGAGGAACAGGGACAACAGAGACCAATGTAGATTTTATAGTTCTAACCAATAGAACTATTTTGATAATAATTACTATATCCAGCGTTTGCTTGGATTATTGTGCAACTAATGTGCGAAAAATTACAAAATACTAACTCTTTCTGTAGATATACCCCATAATAATGAAATGTAGTTTCAACGCATAAAATAGTTTACATTTTACTGGAGTGCGTGTTAAATCAAATTTAAAACTGTCAAATATCAACCGCCTCATCTTTTAACCAGAAAAATCCCAGAAAGGATCGTTCAGTTATTCATGAAATTATAATAAAAATGGGCTCGCCAAAAATGAGAGAGAGAGAGAGAGAGAGAGAGAGAGAGAGAGAGAGAGAGAGATCAAATAAAAAGGTTCATTTCAGAATTTGGATTACCTTCTTTTTAAGGAGACTTCCTCACGAAAACATTGTCACGTTCAGACCCATGTCACATGTTCGTGTTGATATATGTTGAGGGATGAATTCTCAGAAATCTTCGGGGTGCTATTGCCGTTTTGCGGCATTCGCTGATGATTATGCTGGTATTGCTCTACTCTGGCAGTTGCTGCAATATTAGTTGGATGGATTACACATGTGAATGGCGATGATGATGATCACGATGAATATGGTGGAAAAATGAAAAAAAGGAACAAAAATATGCAAACATTACTCTTCCTCATCAAAATATTCATTTTTAACATTGCCGATTTTACTTTGTGAATATAAAAGGGTATTTATAAAACACTATTTAATTTATAGTAGTAATGATAATAGCGATTGCTCTGAAGTGTCCATCTTATGTACTGTCCCATACTTAAGTAGCCATGTGTCAGCGTACTTAAGTAGCCATGTGTCAGCGTGGATAACAATTATTTCGATTGAGTTTAAATGAAGAGGAAGGAGAACGATAGCCAAAAATTAAGTGAATGTTTAACTAAGGCGTCTTCACTCCATAGCTTCAGTCTTAGTCACCATCGATTGTCATGGACGATGGACATGCTTTTAGAGCTTCTGTTTTTTTTTTTTTTTTTTTTTTTTTTTTTTTTTTTTTTTGTGGAGTTTTTATCTGCAGACTTTACCCAATTTTATTTTTTGTTGTCAGATGACACTGTCAGGGAAATTAATGGATGTGATAAAACAAAAGGGAAGTAGAAATTATTTGGACGGTACGTCCTTAACACGACCCCTGCGGAGAGTTGGAAGGCCCAGGCACACTTGGATTAGTGTGCGAGCGGCTAGAGGCTGCAGAACGAATGTGGAAGATGAGAACTAAGAGGCTGGAAATGAGTGGAGATTTGTGGAAGTGAAAGTTAAGGGAAGATACACGAAATTTTATGGAGGCCCTTTCGCCGCACGACGTTTGAGGCGATGGCGTTCTTATTCTAAGCGGATTCGTAATTGTTTTTTGAATAGGAATTATGATAAAATGTGCCTAATTTACATTATTTCTCAAAGGAGGTTTACATAACGGTAATAGTGACAAAAGCAGTAATAGTAAAATATGGCTAATATGTATAATTAAAAGAATAATTCGACTTGATCATGCATTTTTAACTGTATTAAAGCTGCGCCGTGTAAGATGATGGAATTAAATTTTTTATAGTTAGCTCCTCTCTCTTTTATTTAGGAGGCTATTCTTACAAGACAGGAGCTGTAAAACCTTCCTCCCCTGAATTTCAGGAATATTCTGTATGAAATGATGTCCCGGTTGTAATTCTTTTTTTTTTCGTAGCTGAATCATTTTACCACATACCGACCCTTGCACGTCTTTGTTATGCTATTAATACACTTTCAGGATGACAACACATAAGAAACATCTGTGCAAATGCCCAGACTGTAGTGATAACAGCCTCGCACAATGTGGAACTTCGTCTTTTTATTGCTGCTTTTCCACAAAGTATTTAGAAAGACTTCTTTCCTCAGTATAGACAACATTGTTATACAAATTGCTGGAGGGATTTTTGTGCTTTCGCACTTCTTCACGCAAATTTTATTTCTCAATTGCAAAGGCAATAATGTCTATCGGGAATTCGGGGAGTAAAAGCCAAATCCTAACTCCAGATGTAAATTCCTAGTTGAAACTCCCTCGGCGTCCAGGATTAAATTTGAATGACCTCTTTCTTCTCAACGACTTGTTTTTACGGCACATTTGGCCCTTCAGAAGGAGGTCAGCAAAATATAAGACCAGTTCTTTTCTTTTAAGACGGAATTTTCCTGGTTCCACTTCCCTCTCGGGAAAACTGTAAAAACAGGGCCAGTTACGGAAGCAATTTCCAATCCACATTATCAATGATAAAGTACTCTCATTATTAAAAAAAAATGATTCCCTCACTTTTGATAATGTTGTTATAATTGTAATGTTCTTCCTGAATGTGAAGTACAAATGAGAAAAGTGTTAACGGGATCAGAAATTGTCTACTGTTACTTAGAGGAAATTCGATGGTGTTCCCACCTTAAACATTTATTTTTTTCTTTTTTGACCGGCGGTCTAATCAGAACCCTGGGTCTGTCCCCAATTTTACATCTTGCAGAATTCATAGTGTTTGATGGAATATCTCAGGTCAGTGAAGTCTGTAATTTTGCCTTGATGAGGTGATATGGTTAGAATTTATTAGTAATTAAGGAAGCTTCTGTCGCTAGGCATCGATAATTTTATATAAACTGACCATTTGTCGAACCTGCAATTAAGAAATGTTAGAGAACTTTTTAAAATCAATGAATGATACATTTTTTTAAGCCTTTATGGAGACGTATAAGAATTTACTATAAACTAACTCCTGCACAACAAAACAGTAGAAGTAGAACCCTCGAACGCCAAGTAAGTCGAGCCTACTATTTCCTCCCTACCGCCGGTTGTAGCGTAGTTATCGAGCTATTTATTATTCGGCAAATGTCCATCGTCTCCTTTTCCGCCCTCGAGATCGGTAGGTACGATGGGATAATGGTGTCTTCTACTTCTATATGAAGGACCAACCACACCCAATTCCTAAAGGTGAACGGTCAGATTTGAACTGTCCTGTGGGTGTGGGCACGGCTTCAGCATTTGGCAGAAACCTTGCAGGCTTTGGCAAGAGAGAATTTAGATGCTCCTCAAAGGTCGACTCACCTGACCCTAAGGTCATGTTCCAAACGAAGCGTAAAGTCCAGGCAACCCACGTTCTTCTTCTTTTTTTTTTCCAGAACAAAGACGTGAAAGGTTTTTGCAAGAACGATTGTATTAGATATTCATCAATGGTGATGAGCTACTTAGATTTATATTCCTCTTTATATTTTCCAGTATAGTCTGATCAGGCGCTTTATAATACTCTTATTAGAAATCATGTCTAGGTATTTTTAATAGTTGAATGAAATTACATTATATTTTTCAAAATGAAATTATATATTACACACACATATACATAAAAAGATAGAAAAAGGAATATATATATATATATATATATATATATATATATATATATATATATATATATATATATGTGTGTGTGTGTGTGTGTGTTGTGTGTGTAGAGAGCGAGAGAGAGAGAGAGAGAATTTTTTTTTGCAAAATAGCCTTGGGATTTTCAGAAAATGTTATATCATTATGAATACAAATTTACGCAATGCAGCACTTTTATGTTAATGAGTTGGAGTACGAAAGATTATATTCAATAAAATTTGGAAAATGAGGAGATTTGGTGTCACATGAATTAAATTGCTGAGTTCAGATATTTTCTCAAGAGAAGGACTTCAGCACAAATTCTGATTCTCTCGGTTTTTCTCTCTCCCTGTTTTAGACGCGGTTTTTATAACAAATGAGTTTCTTTTTGAAGAACGGTTGGACAATTTAGTTTTTACTTCCATGTCAGATAAATCCCAGAGAATGTTACTGTTGGCCTTTTTTCATAGTTAGAAATCAGAAACGACAAAAAATTGAAAATTAACACACAAGAAGAGAGCAGTCTGAGATATCAACCGGCTGCACAATGGGAGAAACAGTAGTAGTTCATTGCTTTTCATTTGCTGTTACTCCAACACTATTTCTACAACTCCTACTACTACTTGTATTACCAGTTTTTACTATAAACAAATGACATGACTGTGTTCGTTGAAAAGGATTATCGGTTCAGAATGCCAGAAAATAAGCAAAATAATTGTATGGACTATTTTGTGGTATGTATTCTGTTTGTCCTTGCTTTTTCCCTGTTAGTTCTCTGTTTCATTTTTACTGTTGGCGCTGATGTTGGCGACTCAAGGATCCGTGTGAAAATTACCTTTGAGGAAATTCAGTTACGGTAACTGTGCTTCATAAAATCTATGTCAAATTTGTTCTGTGAGTAATCCAGTTCTGTATAAGTGCTTCTCAGAATATATGTCAGATTTGTTCTGAGAGTAAATCAATTCTGATTATTGTCCTTCGCCGAATGCCAGCTTTGTTCTGTGAGTCATTTAGATCTGGTAACAGTGCCTCACAGAATCACAGAAACCTGTGAGTAATCCAGCTCCGGCGACTGCGTTTCTGAGAATCCATGAGAGGTTTAGCAGGTGAGTATCCCAGCTCTGGTAACTGTGCGTCACAGAATTTGTTTTGAGGTGGTCGTAATCCTCCAATACTAAATGATTTAGCGTCCTTCGTCTTGGTGACTTGTAAAAGTCTCCTGGACTAAGATGATTCATTATTTTTCACTCTTACAAATTTGAATTCCATTCCTTCATATTTTTGTAGCCACTGGTGTCTTTATTTCATCTGATTTTCCGTATTTCTCTTTACTTCACTTCTCGAGGAAGAGAAGAAAACAACGGATTTCATAGAACTGACACCAATTCACGATCTACTTTTCTTGTTTAATTTAAATGAATAATAGATATTCTTAAACTAGCTTTGATATCGCCTTATTTATTTTCTTCGAATGGGGGAAGCGAAGAAGTCACCCGAGGTCGTGGAGATTCTGACCAATTCATAATTTCTTTTAATTAAGACAAACAGTTTTAATCTGTAATAACCATCTCATTTCCCCCATCCATCTCTCCTGCCAAATTGCACTAACTGTGAAAGGAAAGGAGGAAAAGGATGTTCCTGAAGGGCCTTGGGCACCGTGAGAAAGAAGCAAGTGATTTAAAAGAAGTCCAAATAGAAAATCAATACGGACTGAGTTGAGCTTAGGATGGTGGGTCTCCTTTAAAGTAGGTTTCTTCCGCCATGTTAGCATTCTTCAAACGAAGAATGCAATTTCATCTCCGGATTCTGCCATATCTCGGGTTGCTGGTTTGCTTTAATGGGAAACGCGTTTTCTTGATGACAGTTTACAATAATCTTATAAACCAACTTTATAAGCCAACCGGAGTGTAAGGATCAATATGGGCATCTTTTGTACTCCAGGATGCTTAGAGCAGTCCTGGTGGTGACAGGTCATCGTAATTGCTTTCCAGTTGTGTGTGTGTTGAGATCTGTTAAAGATGTTGTTGAATGTAGAAACATTCAGGATCATTTCCAAGCTACAAAAAAAAAGGGGGGGGAGACGGTGTTTGGGATGGGGTGGGACTGGAAATCAATAAATACAACTCTGAAATGGGCTTGAACAGGATATGAGAATAAATTTTTCAAAGAGAAGTGTGAAGAAAGTTAAAATATTCATGTAAGCCAGCAGTAAATTAGGTTAGCAATTATTAATAGCCAATCATTATTTGTCAGATAAATTGACAACAAACAATTAAAACCTTTCAAGGAAAGCAGGGTGCTAATATCCATGCTTCATTTTATTTAATTACCGTAAGGTTTACAGCCTTGGAGGGTCATATTTTATCATATTCTTTTCCTCTGAATCTCGTCGTCTTTTGACCAAGATAAAACTCATGTGAGCAAAACATCTTGAAAGAGTCGTCTGTGGAAGGGAAATCGAACTTAGTTATGTTGTCTTCCTTGTCTTGTGTAGACGATACTACAGAACTTCAAAGAACGAAGCCGGCTGAGAGATTCTACGATCACTTTTCGTCCTCCGTTGCTGCGTCATTTCTTTTGAATCAAATATGTTCTTTAGGGAGTCCTTGGCATATATTGACGCAGTGAGATCAGCATAGCTTTTGAACAAGAAACATTAAAGAACTACAGCTCATTGATCTTTTTATAAATATATCACTTATTTTTATTTTATTTTAGTGGTGCAGCTATCAGCATTTATGAGCAAGCTTTCTTGTGAGTAATACTTTACAGTTAAAACTTTATATATATATATATATATATATATATATATATATATATATATATATATATATATATATATATATATATGTATATGAATAGATTTTACCCTTCCGGCTTTCAGCTTGTATTTGGGAAGAGGTTGCTAGTCCCACGCCGTAGCTCAGGGTTGCTCAAGGTGTTACATTCCGACGGGGAGTACTCATTTGCCAAATGTAAATTATGTCAATAAGAAATTATTTTGTAGGATGCGCGATTAAACAAGTGTGGACCATAAACTCAGGAACGTATCGAACTATCGATAGTAACTGTAAAATGTTGAATGTAAAGGCAATTCAGTTTTGCGGATCACGTGCGGAAGAACACACGTATTACCTACAAAACGGGCATAGGGTAAGGTGAGTAAGTAGGTGATGTCTTCTAAGAACTGCCAATACTGGGAACGCAGGATGCTCAATTCAAGTGTATACTGGCCTCACGCCATACAATAAATTGCTTCGGAATAGCTAATATCCTGTGAGGACATCTTAACCACCTTGCTTCTGGAAGAACTTGTGCTGCGAGGGCGGACAATCATTAATAGCTTCTTTTTTTATGAGCTTTTAACAGCTAAACATGCTTTTGAATTTACTGTAGTGAAATATCTTGTGCGAAACTTCATTGGGATAAGGTTTTGTCTGACTAGATATAAACCAATATCATGTTTTGTGGTGGTCTTCGGTTACAAAACAATGAAATATAAAGACCAGTAATTAATTAAGTGTAAAGGAAGATGACATTTAAACTCTTTAGAAGTCCAAATGATATGTAGGCGACACTCGTTACTATCATGAATTTTTTTTTTACTCGTCAAGGTAAATGTGATAGGGCTGACAGGGTATGTTGTGGGGAAATCTTCGCACATGAATGTGTATTAGTAATGCTGGCTCACCACAGTGACACCATATTTAGTTTTCTGAGATGAAAACTCTTGTGCCAGCTTTGTATGTCCGTTCGCACTTTTTGTTTTCTGTCCGCCCTCAGCTCTTAAAAACCTACTGACGCCAGAGGGCTGTAAATTGATAGGTTGATCATCCTCCCTCCAAACATCAAAATACCAAATTAAAGACCTCTATCCCCAATACTTTTTAATTTACTTAAGTTTAAAGGTAGCCATAATCGTGCGTCTGGCAACGATATAGGCCGGGCCGTGGTTAAAGTTTCATGGGCCGCGGTTCATACAGCATTATAGCGAGATAGATCTATTTTCGGTGGCCTTGATTATACGCTGTAGCGGCTGTGCGGAGAACTTGATTGCGCCGAAGAAAATTCGGCGGATATTTTACTTGTTTTTGTATATTTTACTGATCATTAAAAAAAATGCAGTCCGACAATAATTATGTGACCATATAAAACACGGTCCATTTTTCATTATGTACATTTTTAATGGGTTTTACTTGAGGCTGTAGAGCCTTGAGGTGATTATAGTGAGGAAGCGATATATTGTGGAATTACCATAAAACATAACTGATAATATTCCTTTATATCTGCCTTTGGTTTGACTGCATGGGTAAATACTTGAAGTTGGTTCGTTACTGTTATCTCTCTCTCTCTCTCTCTCCTCTCTCTCTCTCTCTCTCTCTCTCTCTCTCTCTCTCTCTCTCATACACACAGAGGACAGACAGTGGAAGCGGTATAATGTGAAGATGAAAGGTGTCACTCTCATATGCTTCACCTACAGGATCACTACTCAGGACTTACATTGGCTTACTGGAGACTTTTACTTCTACTTTGCTTTTTTGCTCTTTTTATGTTAAGTAGAGTTATTGAGTTGCTTAAATGAAATCCAGTTCATGAAAAGATTCGGACATATTCAGGAAATGTGCTTTTAAGACGTGAATTATATCATATCTTTAAGGAAGACCCACGCAAATGTGTATATATAATATTATATACTGTATACATATATATATATATATATCTATATATATATATATATTATTATATATATACATATATATTTGTGTGTGTGTGTGAGCGAAAGAGAATGTACGCGTGTGTGGCCTCATGTATGGGTCATTATTAAATATATAATTTACGTCATAATATCCTGTCTCCACAATATGTCTGATTTTTCATGAAGTAGATTTCATTTTATATGTATATAATTGTTAAGTTTAGATATGAAATCAATGTGTAAGGTGTTTATTTTTCGGAGCCAACTGAGGTGCCCGAAAGGAGGGCCAGACATTAGAGCTATCTTTGCTGACATTTGAAAGCTGAATTTCGTATGTCTTCAGTTAGTTGAAGTAGTTGCCGTATCCAGCGAGGAAGATTTCTTGATAAGTAAAAAAAAAAAAAATTGACATAATAAAATTTTGTGTGGAAAAGGTTATTTGCGTTTGAAGGGCGCGCAGTTATTTTATCAGAACAGCTGGAATACCTGTGCTTGGAACAGATGTTCTATTGACATCGGGATGCTGCAAGGAAAGGAACATTGTTCATGGATTCACTCCAAAACACTGCGGAGATTGATTCAGTGCGAGTTTGTTCGAAAGACATTCTTCTAGAAGAGATACAAAAAAGAGTAAAATGTTTTAGTTTTGGCTAAGGTTTTGTAACATTACCGGATGGAGCCCAAATTTGCACAAACAAGCTTGTTCCGGTGAATTACATGAACGAACTCATTTTGTAACGGCAAATTATTATTAATTCTCCTTTTCCTTGTCCTGTCTACCATGATCATTATTACTTAGTTCCCAGCAGTTCAAAAGAGGTCACGGGTTTGTTCTCGCTAACGTTTCTAAATTATCTTTTATCTCTCATTTGCGCTGTATCTCACAAAATCAATGATTTCCTCATTGCCGGAAAACCCCTTCCTAAGACGTAGGTAAAAATCTGTCGTGCACTGCGATGTACCTCCTGCAACCCTAACCTTTCCCCTCACATCGACAGATGGCATGAGGAAAATTAGAGGCAAGGGAAGGCGAAAAACGAGGGCGAGATGATGGCGGAGGATATTGGGAACTCGGGTCAGACGATCGCGGCTTGTCTGTTTAGGCAGCACCGCCCGCCTAGCTGGTTGAAGCATCACAACCAACTTGTCCCTTTCTTTCGCACATGTCCACACTGAATTTGCCGACTATGTTATCGGAAAATCTTCGTCAACTTCAGGGAGGAGTTGCCTTGACTTGAACTTTTTCAGAAGGCGGTAGAGCTCCTGACCATGGCCCTAAGCACTCGTGTAGAATGAGTCAGTTCACTGCGTAGACTGCTGCTTCAAGCCGCATTCGTGCACCCGTGGAGTCATTCCCAATAAGTCTTCTAATTATTTTTTTAATTCAAACAGCAGGTAATGGCGAGAGGTCATGAGTGGAAAAGATCTTGCGATTTACCAAAGAAATGAAAGTGATATGATAAATGAAGCATGAAACCAGGACCCAATATTCGAGCATAAAATAACAAGTATTATATAACTGAAGAATCCTTAACGAGATACTTAGAGGTGAATTCTGAATAGGCTACTCTGTAAAGAGAGAATGATGATAAAGATATTCTGGTGTGAAAGGTTTGTGATGATGTCCGTTATCATTTTGGATGTCTAAATAAGAGAATACTTTGAGTTTGAATTGATGATAGTAAGATTTTTCTATTCTTTATAGCTTTTGATATACCTTATTTAATTTACGGTGACTTGAGCATGTGGTAAAGCATCACTATTAGGCACATAGTGTAATGGGTGATTTTATATTGCCTCGCACACTGATGATTAATTGATTAGCTTAGGAAAAGATTTTTTTTTATCTCTAAGGTCTATTAACCCAATAAATCTTTATTAATTATCAGGGTGGGTTTGGCAATAGGTTCCTCGTAATCATATATTTGTACTGCAAGATTGTTCGCTCTAGATTAAGTTGGCCTTTTGCCAGAACGGGCCTTTGCTTTTGAAATACTATCCTGTAATTTTTTGGCTTCAGATTATCAGAATAAGGCCAGGAAATTCATTGACCGTTTTGATATGGCGGCAGCTACCGATGTCCAGTTTATCTTACCAACCACATATTTCATTCTATTCTCTTGACTCTACTCGAAAATTTTTCCAAAATCTGGTTCGCTGTGGCTTCCTCCCGTCGCATAGTGCTGATACTGGCATAGCCAAACTATTTTGAAGCGAATGCCGAGTGTAAATAAGCAGCCCGAATGTAAATTCGTGGTTATCATTGGGCCTGACGCGCGGGAGGGAGATGAAAGGAAATCCTCACCTAAAAATATCGCCGATTGACATCATTATGGTACTGGAGAATGTCGATCTCTCATGCCAAAACGGAAAATGAAGTTTATAATTATCTCTGGGTGAATGACGCATGTTTGAAAAACGGCAATACCTCGTTTAGTTGCAAGCAGGACTGTGTCTACATTAATATTTTCATCCTTACAAGTTGGAATGTGATAAAATTAAAAGATTTTTCTGGCTAGT
>NC_061089.1:26606882-26619382 GCF_015104395.2 Macrobrachium nipponense
TCCAGTGATTCTTACTACCTCAAGATTTGTTTCTTATGGTTTTTTGTGTATTTCGTGTGACTGTTGTGTAACGTGGTGTTTATATTTTGTTGTGGTCAGTGTCTAAGAATATTCATCCTAGATTCGTGTGATACACAGTTTTACTGATATTTTGTAGAAATGTCAGAGAGAACACATTGGGTTACTGTTATACCAAGTAAAAGGCTAACAGAAAAGAGGACCCTGCACGCACTCGGGCACCTGAGCTTAGATCTCAAGCGTCTCTCAAACAGTCATAGCAAAACGAGATAACAGTGGTTGACAATGCTATCCAGTGATATGGCCTTTCATGGAACACTGAAGACTTTTGTAAATGTTGTTATTGCAGTCGCAGGAGGCCAAAACAAGCCCTGCTCATCATGTGACTGATGCAGCAGAGCGGCGCCATTCCGTTTACTTTCTTCACCACCCTGTCATCCTTTTCCAAGACTTGCTTGTTCAGGAAACCCTTGTCTACTCGAAGCATCATCCTGTGCTGTTCTCCTGAGCCTTTGACACAACTCAAAGGCTGTTGCTGTTGTTTCCAAGAGCTATGTTAAGAGGAACAGCGTCGTTTTCAATACTGCAAATGATCACATGACAGAAATATCCTCATTAGGCCCATCGGGGTTACACAGAGACCATTTTGAACTATTGTGTGGTCAGCTAACAGAGAATCAATCAAAGACTACTAGAATCTAGCAACTAAACTTACGTCTCTCCTTTCCCCCTCTTCTTCCCTCTTTTTTTTCTCTCCTTCCTTCCCCCTTTTTGTCGCCTATTCCCTTCCTGTCCCTTCAATCCCAGAGTATAATTCTCCTTGAACCCTTCTTTTCTTTTTTTTCTGCTTATTTTTAACTTTACTTGTAATATAATTTTTCTTTTCTCTATTTTATTTTCATAGCGTCTTGCCTTTTTCACACCTAGTTTATCGCCTCTTGTCTTATAACTTTGTAGCGGTCCTTTTGTTTTCTGAAGTAATTTCTTGATTCCTTAGCATTTATTTTTGGAGCTGCTATTAACTCTCCCAAAAATTAGCCCTCTCCGCACTTGACCTTCCTTGAGAACAGTCTCCTTACTACAATTTCCTGTTTGTTCTCTCCACTTGACCGTTAGCTCTCTTCCTAACCAAGGAAACCTCCCCTAAGCACTTCAAATGATGGTGGGTGCTCGAGGACTCGATGGAAGCTTGCTTGGCGGTGCTGTACTCGACGAAGACACCGTTGAAGATGAAGTAGATCTAGGCTCTATTCCTTTGCTCGAGACTCCGCCTGGAGAACAACCGCCGCCATCCCCTCGCCTTCTGGGTTACGGCGGTTATGGCTATGGGGCCGGTGGAGCCACCTATGACGGTTACGGTACTGGATATCCCCCCTATGGAGGTGGAGAGATTATGATGGCTGGCGGAACGCAGATTGGAGTGGAGAGCTTGGCCCAGGCTGCTGTCATTCTGGTTATTGGTGTAGCAATCATCATTTCGAATATCATCATCCTCGCTACTTTTATTACTATGCCAGGTAAGAGTACCGAGGAAGGGACCCATAGGTTCTCTCTCTCTCTCTCTTCTCTCTCTCTATCTCTCTCTCTCTCTCTCTCTAAGGAAAATAGGACATTCAAATAAATCATTGTAGTTTAGTTTACTCATTACCTAACGTAAGGTAATCAATGGCAAGTCTTTCATATTCAGTTAGTTACAACAGCTGTTTATTGCATAGGAAATGTATAGAAATCAGGAAAGGAAGAATGATATTAAGTACAATATTACTGATGATAAAGCAAATAGCTTATTGTTATCCTAATAAACTATGCTTCACTGTATTCCATATGTGTATATATATATATATATATATAATATATATATATATTTTAATAACATATATATATATTATATATATAGATATATATATAGATATATAATAGTTATATATATATATATATATATATATATATATATATATATATTATAATATATTACCCTACATACATATATATATGGAAAAATATGTAAATTCTTATTTACACAAAAAGTAATATTTGACATTTCCGTGATTATTTATGCACATGCATACAAACATGTTTTGATTCTGTATATAATGCTTACTTATAGATATGAATAGACGTGTGTGTATGCATGTTCGGTTATTTGTATATGGAAAAGAGAGAAGTGAGACATTTCAGTTTGTTCAGGAATCAAATGGACGGCAGTTAATTCAAGCGACGAACAGTCATGTGCTATTGATGATACAAGATCGAAGTTAATCCAAGGTCCAAGTGTCATGCAATCGGTTGATGTTTATTCACTTCTGCCTGAGCTGAAATTTACTTTTCAACTTCTTTCTTATAATATTTTTACTGAGTCATGGTTCACAGTTTTTTTAGCTAGGAAGGAAGAAAATGATTTATCATAATTTACTAACAATTATTTTCAGGAAACAGTCTATAAACCAAGATACCTTGCCTTAATCCGTTTTTTCATCTTCAGGGTATTGCCTGAGTATTGTCTTTATATTTATTGTCACCAGGAGATTCAGAAACATTACAAAATGAAAACGAAATAGGAGTCTCAGTACTGAAGAGCAATACCTATGATTTGTGTTTTACAATTGCTGGACCTTTTTTGATAAAATCGAGTCCATTCACAGTGAACTTATTTGGTCCTTCAGACAACCACAGTTAGTATAAAATTCAGTATTGATTCTACTTTTCTTTTTTTGCATACTACCGGGTGGGCATATGTGATTCTTTGATGTCCTTTATTTGATCATTCTACTGGTATCTCAATGCATGGGTAGTCTGTTGACGTATCTCCAGTGGGCCTTTTATATTTTCATACCAATTCAAGCCCTATATTGTCGGGAGTAACTGAGGGCATGAAGGAGTTGAGGAAAAAGTTACCTGGGGAAAAAATGTGGTTGTCATCGTAAGTTAAAAGAAAGAGATCGCAGCATATTAACCTAATGACTTTTTTGAATAGTCATTTTACTGAAATAGTTCCACTTTTATCGGTAGTTTGCATGCCTCTCCTGCAATTAGTTGTGAGAGAAAATTGGTAGGTTGAACGAAACATTTTACGTAGCTTAAAACAAAAAGGTGAAGTAGAGAAGACACGTTTTTCTTTTGATTAGACTGTCGTTCATTCCCCCAGGATTTTTATGAGTGTGGGATCTGCTAACATATTGACTTTAAAGGCATTTCTTCTTCCTCTCTTTCATTATTAAGGTAATTGTTCAGTACATGCTAAGTCGTTGTTGTGACCACTTTGAGGCGCTGCTGAGTTCTAAAGCAGTAGTTGTAGATATAGGAGCACATTGAATTCTATGACTTGTTCCACAGATGCTTCTCTGGTAACTGTTTTTTAAGCACAGTTACATGACATTGCATTTCATTCACATATGCTGTTTCAGTACTAGCAAGTAATGTAAGCAGTTTAACTGGGTATAGGCGATTGCTGGTAGCAGCCCTCATTGTGGCGCGATTGCTCTTTCATAGTTTGCTAATCACAGACCTATCAAGGAGCAGAAAGTCTAAATCAGTGTTCTGTGTATCAAGTTTTCCTTAGGACATATTATCATATTCTACATGTATTGAGAGGAAGTATGGAATGTCATAAAATTGGTAGCCATTGAACCATCGGGTAATCCTGTAATACTTCTTTTTTACGTAGAAATTTGAAGCACACTTTCCCAATCCCAGTTCCAGTCATTGTAAACTTAACAGAAGAGTATATACAGTAGTGAGTCAATAAGAGGCATAACGAATGATGCCTGGTAGAATACCCCACCTCATCTAGATTGCAGATACCCATCTATTCGACGAGACGGGTCGTAATTGTTTCTGTTACTCCGTAGGCCCAAAGGATGTCATCATGTACTACCTGATGTCACTTGGAGTGTCAGATTTGGTTGCTGGCGTGGTGGTGGTCCCGCTGAGTGTGTACCCGGCGCTCGTTCAGAGATGGGTTTACGGTGACGCATTGTGTGGCCTTGCTGGGTATCTGGAGACCACCGTTTGGTTTGCCCAGCTGTGTACGTTCATGTGGATAAGTGTGGATCGATATTTAGCCATACGAAAACCGTTGAGGTAAGTCAGTTATGTCAGCAGTTGCCCTGTATTTCTTTATTTTTTCTAACAATGGGGGTAATGCAACAGCCTCATCTTTTGACAACTTGCTGAGAACCGGAAGGTTAAGACTTCTAGAGCCACCCCCGCAAGGAGAAAATAAGTCAAATACACACTCAGATATTATATACCTTAATATATATATATGTGTATACATACATAAATTTGCACTTACACACAGACACACATACAGGTAAGTTTATATTACAGAAGTAAAGCTATAGAGGCTATCAAATCTGCTTCCTGATCATTCAATGAAACGGCTCAAACCTACAGTTCAGGAAGGGTAAGTTTGTTTTCTTTGCTGAAGTATCATATCATTGAGATTTTTAGAACCTAGGTCGTTTACATAGAACATCAATGTGTGCCATCAGAAAGTTGGGAACGTCTATTATCTTTTTTTATGCACTGAAGCATTACTGATCCATTAGACAGAAAATCCCGTAGGGGGTTAGTGCCGTCAGTGCACCTCACAAGGTACACTATAGGTATTACTAAAGGTATTTTGGCCCCTAGCTGCAACCTCTTTCATTCCTTTTACTGTACCTCCATTCTTATTATCTTTTTTCATCTTGCTATCTATCCTTTCTTAACAGTTATTTCATTGTGCAACTGCGAGGGTTTCCTGCTTTACACCTTTCAAACCTCATTTACTCTCAATTTTCGTTTCAGCGCAGAATGATTTAGGCCTTTGGCCTAAATCTTATATTCCTATCCTATCCTCCATTAAACAGAAAAGTTAAACAGGCCACGAGAAAAATATATAGTAGCTATGTGAGGAACTTCAGTTTCAGAGGCTAGATTTTGCTGTCTTTAAAAGGGCGTCACTTTTGACCGTCTATGACAGCATAATTCATGACAACACGTGCTACCAGTATTTTAGTAGCTGCGTTTTCCCTTGTAGCTCCTCATCTTATCAGTTGGTTCGGGGATCTGGCTCTCTATAAACTTAAAATCTGGTATAGAATATATAGTATATACTGCAGTTGAACATTCAAAAGACAAATCATTCCATATTATTTCCAACTTAGCTAAGCTTACGTTTATGCGTCACATCTAAAAGGTGGCTAACAAATGATTGTCATAATAATGTGACTGATAAGTAATACGTTGTCATGAGTTGAGGTCTTGTAAGCTTAGGGGCTGCGACACATTGTTTTACATTTCTGCTTTAGCACAGCCATATCACATAACAGGTGAAAATATAAGATCCAAGACAAGGTGAGGATTAGAGACTTCATGAGGAAATGCTCAAAATGCTTGTTATTCATAAAGGCCGGAAAGGGTTCTGGAAAGACAATTGGATATATCACTTTAGCTCTTTGTGAGAAAATTATGAAAAATCATTCAAACTGACAACATAATTCCTGATTCAATTGCCTCTTATAAACTAGAAAATTAATAACGTCAGCCAATGTAACAATGGGAAAAGGCAACAAATAAGAAATATGTCATTTGACGAGAGGACGTACTTTTAAAGTCTTCATTTATTTAAAGAAAATTGATGTTTTTCTCTGTTTCTCTGAATGAACTTTTTTTTTTTTTTTTTTTTATTTAACGGGTATTGTTTTACTTTTACGTCTTGGGCTACATACATAAAGATATAAATACCTTTGTACTCGAAAAGTGATTGACAGCGTATTTTACCTACAGACGCCAACACGAAATTGTGCATAGGTATAAATGCGAGGTACCACAAGGAAACGTATCCCCGTGTAATTTCACGTGTTCCTGTGAGGAAGTGATTCATAATGGACATTGAAGCACATACGAAAATATACATTCATACATATCCGTACGCATATACAGGTACAGAGTACATGTAGTTAAGAGGAGATTCATGGAAGGTGCCCTTCAAAGTTGCAACAACTAATTGAGAAACGATTCAAAGAAGACATGACTTCCAAAGTTTACCCAAAGGAGATGTCAGCAGAAAAGAGAGTAACAGATACTCATGACATATATTCTTGTGAATGCAATTAAAAAGATGTGGCTTGCAAAGATTGGCCTAAGGAATGATCAATCGAAAAGCGAGGAGAAAGAGGAACTGGTGTTGATCTTCTTCATCCCAGAAACATGGGTGAGTCATCCCTGAATTCGGAAGGCCAAGGTTGATGGGATCAAAGAAAGAGACTCTATTATTCAGACTTAAATGTCTCATCCTTTTTGTCATCGATGTTAGTCAGGCATCAGTAGGTTACACGTACTGTACAATAGTTGAAAAGGGATTTTTTGATGACTCAGGTGGACTGTTGCTCTCGTCTCAATGATGCTCTGTTGAAAGTTATTAATAACAAAAAGCTGTTGTTCGATTGACGCTGGTCATTTGATGTCACAGTCTTACATCCAGGCCGTTTGTTATTTGTGTAATGTAAGCTTTTTTTATTTGTTTTGGGGACCAGTATACATGAAGGTGCCGTGAAAGCTTAATAGCATGCTCTATTGGCCATTTCCAATAGAACGTAAAAAGCATATCAGCATGCTTCTTCCTGTGAACATGTATGTATACATTAATAATAATAATAAATTATTATTATTATTATTATTATTGATTATTATTGTTATTTTTATTTTATTTTATTTTATTTTTTTTTTTTCTCTATCACAGTCCTCCAATTCGACTGGGTGGTATTTATAGTGTGGGGTTCCGGGTTGCATCCTGCCTCCTTAGGAGTCCATCACTTTTCTTACTATGTGTGCCGTTTCTAGGATCACACTCTTCTGCATCAGTCCTGGAGCTACTTCAGCCTCTAGTTTTTCTAGATTCCTTTTCAGGGATCTTGGGATCGTGCCTAGTGCTCCTATGATTATGGGTACGATTTCCACTGGCATATCCCATATCCTTCTTATTTCTATTTTCAGATCTTGATACTTATCCATTTTTTCCCTCTCTTTCTCTTCAACTCTGGTGTCCCATGGTATTGCGACATCAATGAGTGATACTTTCTTCTTGACTTTGTCAATCAACGTCACGTCTGGTCTTTGTTTGCACGTATCACCCTATCCGTTCTGATACCATAGTCCCAGAGGATCTTTGCCTGATCGTTTTCTATCACTCCTTCAGGTTGGTGCTCGTACCACTTATTACTGCAAGGTAGCTGATGTTTCTTGCACAGGCTCCAGTGGAGGGCTTTTGCCACTGAATCATGCCTCTTTTTGTACTGGTTCTGTGCAAGTGCCGGGCATTCACTTGCTATGTGGTTTATGGTTTCATTTTTCGTATTGCACTTCCTACATATGGGAGAGATGTTATTTCCGTCTATCGTACTTTGAACATATCTGGTTCTTAGGGCCTGATCTTGTGCCGCTGTTATCATTCCTTCAGTTTCCTTCTTTAGCTCTCCCCTCTGTAGCCATTGCCAATTGTCATCGCTGGCTAGTTCTTTAGTCTGTCTCATGTATTGTCCGTGCATTGGTTTGTTGTGCCAGTCCTCTGTTCTTTCTGTCTTTCTCCTGTCTCTGTATATTTCTGGGTCTTCGTCTACTTTATTAGTCCTTCTTCCCATGCACTCTTTAGCCACTCGTCTTCACTGGTTTTCAGATATTGCCCCAGCGCTCTGTTTTCGATGTTGACACAGTCCTCTATACTTAGTAGTCCTCTCCCTCCTTCCTTTCGTGTTATGTATAGTCTGTCCGTATTTGCTCTTGGGTGTAGTGCTTTGTGTATTGTCATTTGTTTCCTGGTTTTCTGATCTATGCTGCGGAGTTCTGCCTTCGTCCATTCCACTATTCCTGCGCTGTATCTGATTACTGGCACTGCCCATGTGTTTATGGCTTTTATACATATTTCCGGCGTTGAGTTTTGACTTGAGTATCGCCTTGAGTCTCTGCATATATTCTTTCCTGATCGTGTCCTTCATCTCTTGGTGTTTTATATCTCCTCCTTCCATTATTCCCAGGTATTTGTATCCTGTCTCATCTATGTGTTTGATGTTGCTCCCATCTGGTAGCTTTATCCCTTCAGTTCTCGTTACTTTGCCTTTTTGTAAGTTGACTAAGGCGCATTTTTCTATTCCAAACTCCATCCTGATGTCCCCAGATACAATCCTTACAGTCTGGATTAGGGTATCTATTTCCTTGATGCTCTTACCATACAGCTTGATGTCGTCCATGAACATCAGATGGTTGATTTTGTTGCCTCTTTTCTTGAGTTGGTACCCGGCATCCATCTTCTGTAGTACTTTTGTCATGGGAATCATGGCTACTACGAAGAGTAGTGGGGACAGTGAGTCGCCCTGGAAGATCCCTCTCCTGATATTAACCTCTGCTAGTCTTATTCCTGAGCTTGTAAGTATTGTATTCCAGTTGCACATTGTATTTTTGAGGAAGCTGATGGTATTTTCCTCTGCCCCATATATTTTCAGGCATTCTATTAGCCATGTGTGTGGTATCATGTCGAAGGCTTTCTTATAGTCTATCCATGCCATGCTTAGGTTGGTTTTCCTTCTCCTACTGTTCTTCATTACCATTTTGTCTATCAGGAGCTGGTCTTTTGTGCCCTACACTTCCTTCTGCAGCCTTTCTGTTGGTGGGGGATGGTGTTTGTCTCCTCTAGGTAGTTGTATAGCCTTTCACTGATGATACCTGTTAGTAACTTCCACATTATTGGTAGGCAGGTGATAGGCCTGTAGTTACTGGCTATATTTTCCTTACTCTTGTCTTTTTGTACTAAGGATGTTCTTCCTGTGGTCATCCATTTGGGTGCTTGGTGATTTGAGATACAATGCTGGAGTTGTTCTGCTATTCGTGGGTGTAGGGCCTTGAAGTTTTTGAGCCAGTATCCATGGACTTCATCGGGACCTGGGGCTTTCCAGTTTGGCATTTTCTTTAGTTGGTGTCTGACTGTGTCTGTCGTGATGTCTGTGAATCTTTGTTTTATTCTCCCTGTTTCTTCTTCCTTGACTTCCTGGAGCCATGTTGCATGTTTGTTGTGTGATACCGGATTGCTCCATATGTTTTCCCAGAGTCTCTTACTTGGTTCGGCTTCAGGAATTTCTGGGTGGTTGTCTTCCCCTCTTAGTTGGCTGTATAGTCTTTTCTGGTTGGTTCCGAATAGTTTGTTCTGTTGGTATCCCTTATTCCTGTTCATGTACCGTTGGATCTTGTGTGCTTTGGCCTTAAGCCTCTGTTTTACATCTTCTATTGTGTTGTTTAGTCCCCTCTCTTGTACTTTGTATTTCTCGTTGAGTTCCTCCCTTGTTTTCTTGCTTCTTAGCCTTTTTTCTGCCATCTCTTTCAGTTTACTCAAGTCAGATCTCATCACCATGATTTGCTTTTCCAGGCGCCTTTTCCAAGGAGGTTGCTGTTTTGGTTTCTGTTGGGTTGGTTGTGACGGTGGTGTTGGTGTTCGAATCCCCATCAGTTCTGCTACTAATCTTGCTCCTGCATATGTCAAGTTATTTGTTTCTGTGATACTGGTGGTGTGTATTAGGCCCATTATTTCATTGACCTCACTTGTTTTCTCCCTTAATTTCTTGGTGTTGTAGGCTTTCATGGAGGGGATCTTTGTTCTCTCTGTATCTGGCTCCATCCATTGTCTAATCTTTTCTACCCATTCCGTCCTCTCTGTTACTTCGTCGGTGTTTCTTCGTGTGTCGTTGTTTGATACTTCATCCTCTCTGTCGTCTTCTGTGGCATCGTCTCTCAGTTCGTCTTCGTGTAATTCGTTGTCGTGTGACATTTCCCTTTCCAGTTCTTCTCTTTCTGTTGGGGAGAGCCAGTTCTTTTTCTTTATGTTCCTTACTTGGTCTGCCAGCCTCTGCTCTGTTTGGGGGGTGTTATTCCTCTCATTCCAGATGTTGATCAATCTTCTTCTATATTATTATTATTAAGAGGAAAATAATTAATGTTTGAAGCGATGAAACCCGAAACTAGAGAAATTACTATTATTATCAAGAAAGTTACTGGACATAAGTGGTTTTACAAGCTTCAACATAACACATAACAGGAAAGCCCCCATTGACAAGATAAAATGAAACAGAGGAATGCAAGATAGGGATAAACATAAATATACGTGAAATTGGGAACAAATAAATCCATAACTAAAGGACAGATAAGCCACATAAAACCTTCCGTGGAAGCAGGACTTATCACAGTATTATAGCAAAATTATATCCCAGCGAGCATCAGCACCCACAACACTATCAGGAGGACAACAACGATCCCTGGCGCAGGACATTGTGATACTTCGTGGCAAGTTAGCAGACACGGGATCCTGAGGCACATTTGAACTGTGCAAGGAGACTGAAAAAGAAATTGTTGCTGTTACCATAATTAGAGAAAAGGAACCCCTCCTCTGAATATCTTTTTCTCGAATACAGAGGTCCTAAGATGCTTACGTCTCCCGGCAGTGACAAAAGAAAGAAGTACATCATCTCTAGGTATAAGAAGCTTTGTTGCAGCAATAGAAAATATGTTTCAAGTGGTGCGTACAGATAAGCTTGGCATTAAAGTTAACACTGTTTCCAAACCAGAAAGCGAAGCCTTTTCGTGACATGCTAGTTCACAGAGAATGGTGAGATGGATTCATGAGCAACAAGTATTGATAGATTAAGTATCGATTTTGCTTGTGGTTCAGTTGGCTTCTTTGATCGTCAGGTAAAGCTCTGCCTACAGCAGCACCAAGCTACTCTTTTTGGTGCTTTGATTCTATGAAAAAGCGAAGCCACGTTCCAGGTGTCATTTACTTCGAGGATATTGCAAAATAATTTTTGGAAAATATGAGGTGAAACTTCAGGTCTTCAAAGAATACTGCACTTTTGAACTTGGGACGCCGATGAATGTCGTCCATTGGGTTGGGGAGAACCGATGAAATTCTGCTTATTTAGTGAATACCAGCAGACAAACAGATGGCAGGTGGATTAATATCACATTCTCGTCTTAAAATACCACCTGGGCAAGAGCAGTGAAGACGATGTCGAGATCAGAATAAAGCAGGAATTCTACCAATTAGTTAACCTATCTGATTAGTTTATTATAAGAAAATGTCTGTAGTTTTTTATCATTAAAATATTAATGAAAGCTCCTTTGAAAAGTTAATGCGGTCATATATTCGGACTTAAAATTCAAGGAATACAATGTGAAAACGGCTGCGTAACTGTTCAGTATTCAGTTGTTAAGTTGAGTATCTTTGTATGGGTGACAACTAATTATTGTCATGTAATCATGTTTGCTTCAGTTTTGGTCTTTCAGCATTGAAGTTAAGTACTACTTCATTGGCCGGTAGGTATTTGGATAAGAGAATACAGTACACGATTTCCAGATGCCACTGGCACATGCTCTAGTGACTATGTGTGTAGGGCAAAAGCATGGAAATGGCAGTCACATCTACAAAAAGTAAAACCTTAAGTCTTTCTATACTTAAAATGAATCCTATAAAAGGAGTGAGTTTTGTGAGAAAAGACAGACCTATCCTCGTTCCTGAGGGTCAATAACTCTCCGAAATATTCCTGGTGCTGGATGTAAACCAGAGTTCCCCAGCATTCGTTTCCACTATATCCGAATGAACAGTGTCATTAAAATCATGGTTTCCCCAGCCTGGATTTTTTTTTTATATTCATGATAAGCCCAGTTTTTCCAGGAGCGTCATTATTAAATATCGCTGCTATTCTGTCTTGATTTGCTGTTTACCTGCATGATCCTTTTACTCAGTATATCAAGATGTCTTGATACAAAGTCTCAGTTTTCATGCTACTATTTGCAAAAAGCTGGTGAAGATTGCGGGGGGTAATGAGTAGAGAGACATACGAGAAGCGTTCTAGAACTTGTATCTCACCTTCCCCAAGTATTTCTATAATCATTTGATTGGGCCTGCTCATAGCATTATAGCAGTGTAAATTGACAACGATGAAGTTTTCAAACTCATGAAAAAAGCAATTTTCAGTGGCTATTCAGTTGCATAAATTTAATTTTTTTTAATTTTTAAGTGGTCCCAAGTGTAGGTACTCAAGAACCCTGGAATCATCTGGTTAATGAGCTCTAATGGTGGTTGACAGCGAGTTCAGCAAATCCTTTCGGTGCTATTTTATAAGACAATGGCCTCTATTTCCACTGCTGCTGGAATAACCCGAAGCTTTTTGCTGGCAGTTCTCTCGGATTTGTGGTTACCTCTATATGCTCTCTTGAAGTATTAGTCCTCATTTCCTGAACAATAATCCGTATGGAAGAAACCAACCCTTGTTGCTATGTATCTTGGCTCGGGTTAGTTCCCAGGAAAGAAAAGTAGCTTTAATGCAGAGGAGTACGAGCCTGATTCTCGAACGATATCTATGTAATGTGATGAGTCTAGGCATCTCGAGCTTAGGCAAGGAAGTGAAGGAGCTGAACTGGGTTCTCTTGCAAAGAAAAATTGTTCATACCAGTAG
>NC_061089.1:26624382-26666882 GCF_015104395.2 Macrobrachium nipponense
TTGACAGTGTATGTGTGCGTGTTTGTGTGTGACACAACAAGAATGGTTATTAAAGGGGCTGCCAGTGATTTGAAATAATTAGTATTGGTACCAGTGACACACACACACACATTATATATATATATAATATATATATATATATATATATATCTATATAATATATAAAATATTTAATATTTTTATATATATATATATATATAAATATATATATAGATATATATTATATATATAATTAATAGATTAATAATATGTTCAGGTATAAGTGAGATATGAGTATAATAGTTGAACGAGAGCATGTTTAAATTCAATGGATTTGTCTGTAGGTGTTTGTGCAGATATAGTATGTGTAGAAATATGACTGTGTATGTTATGTAGTGAAGATTTGCATACAGAAATAAGCGGTGAACCCAAGGTTTTTGTGAGGGTGGTTCCCAGCGACAGCTAATCCACTTGGAATCCAGTGGAAGGTTGAGTTCCCTAATGGTGTTTACCGTGAGTTACGTTTTGCTCCGATAATGTTTCTCATGATTGGAGTCGTGAGAATGGAATGACGGGAGATGCCCTGTACTGCCTCTCTTACAAGGAGACGCCACGCTCGAAGACCCAATTGAATAGGAGGAGTGTTCGCTGTTTATCATATATTTCTGCATGTATGTAGAATGCATGTTCATGTGTAAAAGTATACATGGATTCGAACTGTGAGAGGGGGAATGAAAGAGGGGAGAGAGAGAGACAGAAAGAGAGATTTTTTATATATAATTTCGTTTCATCAGTCTATGAATTATTTGTAAATTCAATCATCGCGTAATATGAAGTGAAATGAGTTAAGCCATATAGCTTTATTATCCATATTAGTTATATGAATAATTTCTTCTGGGTAAATTTCAATGCTAGTTTCTCCCAGATTCTCATTATGGAAAGCATCAAAGCATACTAATGTTGTCAAATCAGTCGAAGATGTACATTGATAGAAACTAGCTTGATTAATCACTATAAGTCCTTGGTTCGGTGTATGTGTCAAAATTCATATTAGATAAAAAAAAAACAACTGTTGTTTACTCGTTTTGTAGAAATAGACTCAACCTCAGCTATCGTTTTCTAAATTTTTTTTTATTTGTTTAGATGTGATGCTGATGATTAGATGCAAGTATTTGATAGATGATATTTTGGGCACTGGTGCTACTGATCCAATTCTTTCTCGAAGATAGACAGTGAGCAAACGAATCAAGATTGTCGCGATGCCTATGTGGAAGACGGTTTCTTCCTCACTCTCTTGTCAGCCGAGATAGGGAAATCACCTCGGTCTGTCTGAACGAGTTTTCCTTCAGAATCTGCCAAAGAAGATCTTCTCTTGGAGACGAACTAAAGACAAACTCAAATTCCAAAAGTAGAACGATCCACTGAAATTTCTCTCTACTAAATGACTATAAACGTAGCAAACAGATATCCAGCTGAACAAACAGCCAAGTATAAAGATCAAATCACTCCCACTTAGTTTTAAACTAACGGAATTGCGACAGAGATCTGAGGTGTTTTCCAGCGGGATTTATGCAGCATGTTTTCAAATGATCAAACTCTGAATATCCTGTGATTTTATCTTTCACCTTGAATGTATGGCCAAAAGCATATAAGCATAGAAGGCACTATTATTATATTTTATGGAAGCTTTTATATATATATAATATATACACTATATAAACATATACAGATATGTATATAAATTATATACATTAATATATATATGATTATATATATTATATATATATTATATATATACATATATATATGTGTATATATACATATATATACTGTACGTGTGTATGCATAGGAAAAATTCTGATCTGAAAGATGATTTTTGGTGCACCATAAAGTTTGCTTTAATATAGCAGTGCTTTTGAAAGAAGGCTTGCGTGCTCGTATAGCATCTAAGAAAGCTCTATTGTTATTATTATTTTATTTTTATTATAATAAATATTATTATTATTATTATTATTATTCAGATCAAAGTACTCAAAATGGAGTGAGAAAAAAAAGGATACCTCACTATCAATGAACAATCTTTTCGTAGAGGTCTGTCTTCTTATGACGAGCTGCCTCACTTGATGTAAATTTCCATTAAGTAAATGTTCATCATTATCATAGGGGTCTTGATAGACTGTATTTATTTGTGGCGAACCTTTTGAAATAACCAGTTCCAAACACATCAGTTGGATTATTACAGTACCACTGCTCTAGACGCTTTCTGTTCAGAAGAATGATCATATATTTCCTTTTGAGAACCTTTAGGACACCTTCCGATCATTTTAGCTGATTTCAGGCGTTCATAATAAGGTGCATTTACTTTTGTATACGGTTGTAAAGTAACGTTTGTACTTTGAATAATGACAGGGTAAAACTTCGTTCACTTTCTGTTACTACTAATGGAATAATTTACTCTTAACCTATATTACCTGTAGTTCAAGTCTCAAGTCAATTGAGGTTTTTCACGATTGGCATTCCTCTCATACTTTATCCGAAGTCAAGGAGTTGAGTAAATCGTCAACAATCTTGGTTCTTAGTTAACGTGGCTTGTTATAAAGATCGTCCCTTTTTTCCCTCTTTGTCTATCATTTTTTGAAGGGTTCCAATAGAGTCCCAGACCGTACTTGTGCATCCTAGAAACTTACACACTACTACTTTCTTTTTTTAGTGTGACATTTCTTTTGAAAGAGTTAAGCACTTATTAGTCCTCAATCATTTTTTTACATGGGATTCATATTCCAATTTTATTGCTATTGTGACTCTAGGGTATTCAGTGCCTTGTAGATTTTTCCATTTTTGCTCCTAGAACATTGTATAACTTAATATTGCTTTCTGTTTGCTAGCTGCATAACACTGCACGTGCTGGGATGCAAGTTCACGCCCTGTCTCGTTACTGTTTCGTTTTTTTTTTATTTCTTTGGCTGTCTGTTTCTTTGTGTTCATTTTGCTCTGCTTCCTAGTTTGCCAATGTCTTCCTGTGCATCTCTGCCATGATCTGCATTTTCTACCTACACAGTCTTTTGGAAAGCACTATCCCCTAATTCGGTGTCAAAAATGTTTTCAAATTTCTGTGTAGATCTCCTCCTCCTCCTCCTCCTCCTCTTCCTCCTCCTCCTCTCCTCCTCCTTCCTTCCTTCTTCCTCCTTCCTTCCTTCTTCTCTTCCTCTTCCTCCTCCTCCTCCTCCTCCTCCTCCTCCTCCTCCTCCTCCTCCTCGCCGCCCAGACATTAGTGAAAGTGACAAAATTAACCCTTAGATCCACTTCGTTTTCTGAATGCTTACTGTCTCAAAGTATTCATAGAATTTTCCTCTGGATGTTCCATAAATGAGCAGACGGAATGTCCTCTTATACAGCACTGGTAACAGGTACTGTGTTGGCTATTTTCCTTTAATTGTGAAAGGGATATTTTGTGACTGAGGTTCAATATCTGTATATTTCTGCCTTCACTTAGTAAGTGGCACAATAAATGTGTGATAGCTGTTGTAATTTCATTTTCTAATTCATTTCAGTACCTTTTGATGTTTTACAGTATGAGCCGAGAATGCTCGTTGGCTCAGATTTGCTTAGCGTTTTCAGAAAGGCAGCATTTGACGTTGCCTCCGGGTAGAACTGGGCTGAAGTGATAAGACTCAAATGTTTCCTTCCTTCCTGTCTGCACCTGAAAACGTGTCTCCTTTCATAGATTAGCTACCTCTGGGTTTTCTCTCATCTTGCGTATTCCAAGTTCTATCTCCTACATTAGATAACTTGTTAAATACTCGTTTATTGACTGTGTTACATCTTTAGCTTCCTGTGTATTTGTAAGTAATCAATGTGTTGCTCTGAGTGACTCCAGGACTATCTGTGCTTTCACGTGGCTTTTTAAATTGTAGGAATTGTTATATTTATCCGTTTTTTACAGATTCCAGCACATATTGTCAGCCTGTAAATCACTTGGGTCTCCATGACACACAGTCAGATATTGATTTTTTTATTTGTTTGGTTTTAGTTAGCTTGAAGGCATATAGATCAATCAAAAAAGAATTTTGAGAATTTCCAAATGACGATACGATGATGATAAAGTTTATGTTCATGCATTCTGTGTGATGGTATATTCATTTTGCGTCATCTTTTAATTCGCACACTTGAACTCAGAAGCTGGGTAAGTATATTGTTCGGGTTATTATAATTTTTGTAAACAGCCACCTAGAGTAGTTTCAACATCAGCATCATAGTAAAAGTACCAAATGTATCGCAGATTTTTGATACAATATAAAAAATGCAAAAGTAATGCGTACACAGTTCTTAAGTCTATATATAGGCCGTTGAGCTAGGCTGCTGTACTTTGTGACCTACGAACAGGTATTAGTCATTATTGTCTAAAGCAACGACTGAATTAGTGTTGGTTACCATCTTTGCGTAATTCCAATAAGGATAAGGAACTATTATAGTAAGAGGCTGCAACAGTATGTACCACGGATTAAAAACAATCGAATTAATTATCTAGGAAAAGTTTATTCTCTGAGCGAAGAAAAATGGATAATTGAGTTCAGCAACAACGGCGCCCAGTTTCACAGATGGACAGTGATCCTTTTATGTTTAAGTCTTCCCCATGGGGAGTTCGATTATGCAAGACATTGACGACAGACTTCTCAAGTTTTCCTTGATTGTTTTAGAATGGAGGGAATTTTAATAATTTTAGTAACTTTCAAAGAAATTTTTTTGCAGACATGGATAGAAAAGTTAGAGCTAGGTTTGCTTATGTAAAAAGAGCCATAGTAATTTCGCCAGACAAGCAGTACTTTCTTACCTGGTTTTATATCTATGCCTTTGATCATTACTAAAGAGTAGAGAAAGTTATAAGTTGAGCTTAGAATTCCTTATATGACAAACCCTCCATTGTTTATGGTATTCATGACAAACGTAGTTACAGCTTTATCTGCGAATTAAGAAGAAGCATTTCAGCAGTTTCGACACTTGCAAAAAAATAAATTTTTTTGCTGTAATCTAGAGAAGGGAGCAGGAGAAGGTTTTCTGAGTAAATAACACCAGTGTTGGATGACGAAAACGAGGAAATCTAAACAAATCTGTTCTTCCTCCAAACAGGCAGAGGAGTCTTACTTCAATGTGGTTTTCAGGGCGAATGCTTAACAGCCTAACGAGTTAATTATATTTTAAATTTTAAACTCCTTCTGGATTAGCCTTTCACTAACTATTGATCTTCGCCTCTTGTTTGCATATTGTATGCTATAGCCTGTTTGCCAAATGCCAATGAAAGACTTGAGAATAAATGGTAGCTAGATACCTTGGTATTCTATGTCAGATCTCTCATAACAGAGCAACTACAGCATCGGAAACAAAAGTTCGAATTTGATTCACCTCTTCACAAGACGACATTATCTCCATTCCTCCCATTAAAGTAAGTAGATTCACCACTGTTTTGACAAGTGGGGTTTCCGTAGATTGACATCCAGACCTACGTCATTATCTCTTAAAAGTAAATGCAGCATAATTCATCACGAATTAAGGTCTTAACAATGATCTTAACGGCACTGCGACATGGATGGAAGCCTGGTCTAACAACAGAAAATATTTGCTTTTAGAATGAAAATGATAGCCAGCCTAATCGTATTTCATTTGATATGACAATCATATTCATATGTGAAAGAGGAAAATTATGGGATAAATATCAATTACATTCAGTGTTACAAAGGTAAAGCATACGAAAAATGGCAGTTTTGATAAATTTCCATTTCCAGATGAGCTAATGCATAATATTATCATATCGCAATGAATCCTTTTGTTGAAGAGTTACTGGGTTTTTAAGGCTCCGGTAAAAATCTGGATTTAAAAGACCATAAGAGACTTTAGTTTTTATTATTTTCGTATTGAAATCAGACCAACTTTGTTTATAGCTACATTTCGCTGCTCTACATAGCTCGGTTTAAGGAACTGCTCAGATACAGCTGTGTAGGACACCGTTCAAAAACACCTGGCTAATTAAAGTTTTTTCTAAGAAGTTGTTTCCCCATATTTATATATATTATATATCTATATATATATATATATATATATATATATATATATATAGTATATTTGTATATTATGTCTTTGTAGGACATTGGGTCCCCTTATTTTGAGGAATAGAATTGACATTTCATGAGGTTCTTGACAGTAGTGAAAATACTCAGGAAAAAAATGGTGAGAAAATTATGCTATCAAATAAAGCTTCTTTTCAGCTGTTCCTCTTACTAGCAGCTTCTTTCAGATTATGACGTTTTCCTTTCATTTATGAAATCTGGTCTGAAAAACCTCGTAGCTGTGTTCTTTCGTAACATACTTATTTTCATTTTTCTGCTACATTTCAGAAGGGTACTGACCCAGACTCTAAGGGCTGCTGTGTGTTTTTGTGGTATGGGCTTATCTTGCACAGTAGCTGTCTTTATCAAAGTTTTTCATTGGTTATCCAGAACCAGACAATAGTAAGTAACAACTATAAAATCGTTAAATAAACAACAGTAATTTAGGAAAGTGTTTGGTGTAAACTGTCTGGCCAATGTTCTTTTTGCTTGCTCTTGGGGTCTTTAAAAATTGACAGACCAAGGCCTGAAGCAAGGCACAAGTTCCTACCATTATTGCCATACTACTTGCAAGCTATGGACAACTAGGGTATCATTTTCTTGTGATTTTCTGTTCTTTTACAAAAGCATAGAAAAGTGAAATTATTGTAAACTAGAGAGCTCAAGTAATTGCTGAGACCAGTAGGCCAGTAGAAATGATGATTGAAAACTACGAGTAAGCATAGCCTCCTCGGCTCACTTTAGTGTCACCTAAAGCTTTCTGTAACAATTTTTCGGTGTTTCAACGAACCTGATACGCAAAATTAAGCTAGCAAACTAACTTGCCCATCATTAAGTCAAATTTTTCATATCCTTTAAAAGCCATCCTTTGTAATTTATCGTGATTAGCGGTTGTACCTTACCATAAAATCTATCGGTCATTTAATAATGCATTTAATATTGCCTCCGTCCTCATTACTTGGTTTTCAGAATCAAAAGCGCAAAAAAGCAGTTTAGCATTCGAGTCAATAAGAATCGCTAGCATCGCCATGAACTATTTTATTTCATGTTGTCACTTAATTAATTAGGTTCGGAAAGAGTCCATTCCATGGTCTTTTGACTTGTCTCCTCAAAATCTTCATCTTATCGAAATTAGCAGAGGTATCCCGAAACAAAGATTTACCCAATACAGTGTGAAGTGGACATTATCATGCTGAATCAGAAAAGGCAAAAGAAATGATATCGCGATGTTTAAAATTGTGTTGCTTCTACACTTGTGCCATAAACTAGCTGTGGAACCTTTAAACCTGACATATTTAATTAAAGAAGCAACTTTTTAAGAAGTGAAAATGGTCAACAGTTCCCAGCGTTACGAGTCCTCAAAGATGTCTCCAAATACTGAATGCAGGCAAATCGACTTCCATCTGCATAATTTTTCTCTTGTTTTTTTTCTGCACAGGTGGCAAATCCAAGACTCGATAACTCCAAATTGATTCAGTTCCTTTAGAACTACGTAGTAAAGGTAGATGCAATTTAAAGATGTGGGTAATATTTGGTAAAATGTAGACCTATATAATTTCCGTTCTCATCTGCCAGTGAAGTACATCCTCAAATGGACTTGAGTGTTGAGAGCGATAAAACTTCCTGTAACTTTTCAGTGTATCAAGTCCTCAGGTCTTCAGTAAGCTCCTTCGAAAGTAGTTTTCCTAAAGTGGTTTTGTAGTTTGCAAACCAATTCGTTCCAGACTTTAAGGTAGCAAATGATCCCGTAAAGTTTCAAGCCCCGTGAGTATCTGAAGTGACTTGGAAAATATGTTCGAGGACACGAAATTTTCTGCCGAATGGCCTTGGCCCAAAAAACCGAATTTGGATTCTATGCAGATATTGTTACGCTTAGAACTCCTCAAGGTCTGTACAATCAGAATTTAGGTCGACAGCTGAAGACTGCTGATATAACACCAAGGATGGGTTATGGCAAAAAGGTGCGACAAAGATTTTTTTTTTTTTTTTTTTTTTACTTTGACTTAGAGGGGTCATTCAAAACATGTCCCATGAAGCTAAGTCACTGGAAGAATTGCAGAAGTTAATATGTGTAAATGTGGTGATAAGTAACCGGTGCTCATGATTAAAAGCACATCTTGCAAGAAAAGTGCATCAATTTGGGAAACTGAAGAAAGAAAAATATTACATAAACAATGCTGTAAAAACTAAGAATCGGAGAAGAGTCTACGAACTTAGTTTTATATATGAGGCAAATGATAGATCAGTTTGGTAAATTTACTTTAAAGAAATCATGCAAACATTGCTAACCTTTCATCCAAAGTCAGCAGACATGCACTCGCTTATGAACTCTCCAGACAAAATGATTTTTTGTTTATGGTTTATCGCTCGTAAGCGTGATGTCGTTGCCTTGATACATCAGCGGATTTTGCAATATGATCGGTGAGTTATCAGAGCAGTAAGGTAACCGACAACATTTGTATTTTCATCCAGTGATTCTGTTAAGTCAACACTGACGTGGCAAACTCTTCTTGCACATTTTACTAGCAAAGTTTAAACGGTTTATTCATCAGTACTGGCGTGCTCAATTTGGTTTGTTCAGAGAATGCTTAAATCGTAGTTATACTAATTTACGATGAAACTGGAAGTTTATATGACCTCTTTCCTCGTTATTATACTTGACTCCCACAATTCGTCGCACTGATATTGCAAGTTGTGCATTAAGGCTAGGGTACAACGGTGTCATATGTTGCTAGTTCTCCCTTCTTCTGCAATCCTTTTAGCTTTCTGAGATGGAGTTAAGAAGTACCTTTTAGCTCAGTAGGAATTGGGAATCCTGTGATTGCTCGCTTCGGTAACTTCCTTTGCTTCGAAAAGCAAGCGTTTGAATTTCCTCTCTTCGTCTATACAAGATCAATGGGAATCATTTCAGTGCGTAAACTATTTTGGTCATAAAAACCAGTGTGGAAATGTCAACAGAAATATGCTGTGATTCTTTAGGTTTCTTGCCGCTGATTTGTGCTTTTCATCGAAAGTTCTTCCTTGCACGACCGAATATGTTAGGGGGGAAATAAAAATTTCCATATTTTGACTCCTGGTGAGTATAATAGGGCTAAGCAAATGGTGTTCATAGAATAATGAAGGATAGTAGGAATAAAGTGAGACTTGTTTTATTTTATTTCGTCTTTTTATTTATTTTTATTTATTTCTTTAGATCTCAGTATGTCAATCCATCTATGAGAGCCAAGATATTTACTGTCTATCTCGGCTTGTGTTGGGTATCGGCTATTCCATCAAATCTTATGTTCGTCCCTGGAGAAATATACTGAACCTCTATTGATTTTAGCCAAGAATCGGGTACTTGTTAGCTGTGTAATTCTTAAATGCAAATGGATCTTCAGTTTAAGGCAGGGGTTCTTAACCTTTTGATGACTCCTGACCCCAATGAATTGCCCAGTATGGTCCCATACCCCTTTTGCTCAAGTCCATTTAAGTCCTATTTATTGTCAGTATAACTTAATATACTTAGTTTAATATTTACTCTAGGTATGAATTGCTAAGAATAGAACATACAAGAAAATCCAAAGCATTTATAGTTGTATATAGTTATTTATTTACAAAATGTGCCCATGCATACATTAAAAACTAATATATAAAACTATCCAGAGATCAAGTCACATAGGGCCCCAGCGTGTGGTTCTCAGAACCCCCAATTGGTATGGGTACCCACTGTTAAGAACCCCCGATTTCAAGGACCTGATAATCTTAATTATCGGAGAGAAAACCCCGTAGATTTCTCCGATCTGGTTGAGGGTGGGGCTGTGTGGCCTTTTCCAGAGTATTCTGCACAGCTCGTGACATTTGAGGAAGAGGCCCAGTTTTTGATACTCAGTTGTCATGGAAAAGACAATAAAAGGTTTCCACCCTCAGAAGCTTGTTCATTTGTGGAATCTAGCTATTTGTCTATATCACGTCTGAACATAATTAATTTTTTTTTTCCATTTAATTTGGCAAATGATTCCGTTCTAGGTCTATTGATTATAGATTTCTACTAGTAATTTACTTTCATTTTGTAAAATGATTGAATTTTTCATTAGTGTAAACAGTACAATAAAGAAAAATAATAGCAAAACAACGGCGACAACAATAACAACAACAACTAATAATAATAATAATAATAATAATAATAATAATAATAATATACAATAATAATAATAATAACAATAATATTAATATAATAATAATAACTAGAAGAAGAAGAAATTTGAGAAACCAGAGAATCATGGGTTCCGTTTTCAAGAACTAATGATATATTTTCATTCGTAAAAGCAATAATAATAAGAATAATAATCAAGCGGAGAAGAAGAAAACATTTTCGGGTTCTCACTGTGACATAGAAATGGTATGACAAACAGCAATAACAAGTAATAATAATAATTATGATAATAAAACTAAGAGACGTATTTAGTGTTGGATCTTCATTAGGTAAAAGAAAATCACATCTCTCCTTACATACTATCACAATTATCGGCAATAGCGACCGAGTAAAAGAATCAAGTAAAGAAAAGGAGGAGGAGAAGAAGAAGAAGAAGCGTATTTAGGGTTCTCACAGCTAGAGGACGATCGATACGTCACTGTCCCAGGGGATACGACTCTGAAGAGGAAAGAGGAGTACTCTTCACGCCATCCATCAATTGTCATCCGTGAATGGAACAGGTAACTTCATCTACCTCGACTCAAATGAATTGCTGGTTGCTTTATACGAGAACATCACACGTATTGTTCTCGGTTTAATTGAAACTAGATTACGAAGCAGTCTAAGGTTGAAAAACGAAATATGAATTTGTATACAAAACCTGATGTAGGTTAACAAAAACTAATATATTTGTGAATAATAAATATAATGATTTCTGGTAATTCCTGCGTTTGAATGGTCACTTCTGAGCGATCTGGTTGAAATACCTCAAGAAAGTGCTTATGAAGTGCGATACTCGTTTCCCGTGTTTACTGTTACAAAGACGATGGCCCAAATTATGGCTACTACTTTTACTTTCATTCATACTTTGCCGAATTGCCAAACTGTCCCATTGGCTGGTACCAGTGATGTTGAGCTTTCAATTTTGTATGACGTCAGTGACCTCAGGCGTTGCGAAACCGTTCTGATAAACGGTTCAATCTTAATACTGCAAGACTATGGAGCAGATCTCCAGTCGGTATTGTAAGTACCGGGGCTTAAAACTAAAGAAATCGTAATGCTGTCTTAAAGAGTCATGCATATTGGTTTGTACTGTTTTGTTTTTATATATAAAGTGTATATTTTTTTATTTAACTGATTTTTAAAACAATTAATTATGTGCATGTTACTGTAGTTCTTTTTGTTTTATCTTTCTCTCGTTTTCAGTTATAGGTCCTCTATTCTTTGGAAAGTTGCATGCCCATTAATGGCCTTTTGGACTAGTTGACTACGAATGTGTGCTCATAGCAAATAATAATAATAATAATAATAATAATAATAATAATAATAATAATAATAATAACTGAGATCAAGTTGAATAAGATATATTTGAAAAGAACGAGTCTCAAAGAAGAATATATGAATATATTAAAAGGAGGCAAATTACTACTACTACTACTACTACTATACTACTACTACTACTACTATACTACTGATGTTGATAATATTTTTTTTATGAATAAAGGAGCTTAGGGAATAAAATATAAGGCCTGACGATGTGATAAACGCTGGGAAACCTAAGCTAACCCTGGCAAAGTAATCATACCAGTGTCTGACATAACAAGACTTTGCGATCATGGAAGATAAAGGGTAGAAAAGTCTTAAGATCTAAGATGACTATAATGGGTACACAAACCTCTAACCAACCTGCTTAAAAAAAATAAAATGCTGCCACATTAAGTACAATTAGGAGAGTGTTGGATAGCTAGAAAATGAGAACACTGTCCAGATCCTCAAGAGGCAGGTTGCAGCGCCTCAGTGGCGTGATCGGTATGGTCTTGGCCTGCCACCTCGGTGACCGCGAGTTCGATTTTCGGCCATTCCATTGAGTGGTCAGAGATGCGTACTTGTGGTGATAGAAGTTCACTCTCGACATGGTCCGGAAAATCACGTAAAGCCGTTGGTTCCTTTGCTGAATAACCACTGGTTCCATGCAACGTAAAAACACCATAATAACAAAAAAGAGGCAGGTTGCAGCCTGATCCAGACTTAGAGATACCAACTTATCAAGGTTATGTAAAAGTAATGATAAAGAATAAGTTCTAAGTGGTAAGTGAAAATAACAAGTTTTTAAAAAAAGGGCGATTAAATATTGGTACAACCCAAGTTTATCTGACGTTGGGATTCTATATATTTACACTGTAAATATACACTGTGCTGTGAATATATCAACACCGCAGTATTTCTCATTTAATGAGGTCTCGGCTATAAAAGAATGACTGATTGATCAGATTATATGGCAGGACAAGGTCACTGACTCGGAGATGTCTATGATAAAAAGGAAGGCCACCCAAATTTATAAATTATATTATGAAAATAAAAAAAAGTCTTTCTGAAAAATAATAGATAACACAAAGACAACTATTATTTTCATAAAAGGCTATTGACACAGTGATAAAAACATTAAATACACCAGTAAGGGTTTCCGTTGCGCTTTCAATAGTAACGATAATTTCATTTGCTAAATCTGCACGATAATTACATCTTAGTCAAAATTTAAATCTTGCCAAAGACTTCTTGCTAACGATAATAATTTGCTTAATATTGTCTTTTCATGAGGGAACATCCCCCACACATGCTAAGCAGCTGAGAACCGAAAAGCTAGCACTGAAGTAGTACAGTTTCCTCCCTTGTTTATTAACCGAATTAAAAAATGTTACCCATTTAAACTTATTTTGCCTTTATTGACTGACTGGTACTCGTTACAGTTTGAATTTCATGTTTTCAAAGCTACTCTGGATTGAGGAGTCTGTTCAACAGGTTCATAGCCTTTGGCGTTTGTCTAATAATAATAAAGAGAAACTGTATCCATTTTTTCCGGTGTGTAATAAAGATAGGCTAAGGGTAGTAACCCCCCTACATTTAGACTTCCGTACAGTCGACTTGCCATTGTCAGCCTCACTTATCCCTATAGTGGGCAGAATGAAGGCACCTTGTCCCATCTCAGGGCGGTACGTAACATCCCTGGAGTGGGGGGACTTGCTGTCTCCACCTTTGCTGTCACCACTGACTCAATTGACGGTATGGGTATAACAGCAATAAAGACTGATACTCACGTTTTCCACCTTTGAGAAAAGAGGTCAGTAAATCAATTGGCGGATATGGAAGGTTTATGGAGAGAGAGAGAGAGAGAGAGAGAGAGAGAGAGAGAGAGAGAGAGAGAGAGAGGTGCATTAAGTATAGATTAATTGACGTTTCATTTACTGATTTGATAACGCTTGTCAGAAAACTTCATACATTGGTCCGAATAGTTATGTTACTGCCACAGAGCAGAAAAGAAAAACATCAAATTTATAAATTAATCCTTTCGAGCGTCCCTGTCAAGCTGCAAAGAGCAATCGACGTGGTAAAGGTTTTAGATAACAGAATAATGATTGAATATGTTAAAGTAATGTGTAAGGGTTATGTTCGCTCTTTGATAATTTTATTTTGGGTAAGATTAATCATTATAGAATGGTATATAGTGAAACATTATTATTCTGTAAATGAGTGTTGTGTTAGTCATACGTTTGGCAGTTAAACAAAATTTCCTCTGTGAATGAAAGCTAAAGAAATTTATCCGATGGATATTCGGGTAAAATGAGTTTTTGGTGAGGAAAATTACACTTTGATAATAAAATAGTATACATTTTATCGGATAACATAACTTTGCTCATACACTCTAATACCTGAAAGTCCACAACACACAATATTTCTGATAATAAATAAAAGGACGAAACATATTGCAGCATCTGGCACCTACGAAAGTTGTGGTCGAGTCGTGGAACGTTGAGCTTCTGCTAGTCCTTCATGATTCAGACACAGTGGTATGTTCGTTAAGGTCAAACCTATACTCACTGTTCATAACTTTTGATACGTCCACTGGACGAAAAATTAATCTTGTACCTTAGACTGTAATTCTGTTGTGGCACAACAGTTCCAGTGGTTTCGACTTGAAAGACTGACAACTGTCCTACAAAGGCAAGTAACCTGCTCAATAACCGTAACGTTCCGAGTTTCGCATCCTAGTTCATGGAAACAAACTCAACCAATTCCTGTTGAACTAACATAGGTAAAGATAGCCATGCGTTATCAATAGTGAGAGTTTCAAATCTTTTTGTAAAGACCGAACTTGACTGATAAGTTTTAATATCTGATATCGTAACGATAGCAAGATGCGGCTCTTCGGCTGGGATACCTGGAGAGGGTCTTTCCGAGGACAGTCTGCTTTGGTAGATCCAGACGCACCGTCGAAACGAACCGATTCTACATCGGTAAATGACGACGACGACGACATCATGAATCTATCATCAGATCAGCAACAGATTCTTGAGCAGGTAAGCTGATAGAAAATGTTATACAGTTAGCAGGGAAAATCCATTTGTCATTCAGGCCTAGCCTGGTTGTTTGACATTTGGCAAAACGAATGTCAGAATTAGTCTATGTGGTTGCTTCGATTATCTTTTTTATGGACTTTTTTAACATTTATTTATTGCTTACTTTCCATCATGGCCGGACAAGACATAATCACGAGAGAGAGAGGGTGTGAAAATAAAATGCGAGCCGTGTCCCACCTAATGACGCAATAAAGCACACTAACAGAATGACGGATTTATTTAGCTGCCGACGACGTAGAGCAGTATTCGTGTTTGTTTGTCTCCTTAGGCAAGTATGTTATACAAACTGATTCGTTGGAGATAATGAAAGAGTGCAAAATAAAGTGAAAAAGTGCAAAATCGCCAAAGAAAAGACTCAACAGGTTCTTGGTCTAAAAAACCGTGGAGTGTTCGTGATTGCAACGTATTTCATAGAATGTTTCGGTATGAATAATATGGGCATGAATGCGGTTTCATTTCGAGGGAAACAACTAAAAGCTTCTGTTTAATAACGTTGATCTAGCACAACAACCCATAGTGTCCATACTCCCTGACAGTCTATTGATCGTGTATTTTGAGTTGCTAATAGAGGAATTAAACGATGATTATTGCTGATGAGTGTCTCAGCCAGAGGTTAATAAAGCCAATTTACCAAACAAAGAACGCATGTGTATTAGCTTTTAAAGCAAACGAAAGACCATAGGTTGGAATACCATTGAAATAAATTCTTAGGAATTCGGGCGTGGCAACACAAGCACGTGGCGCGGTTGGATACCAGCCCTGGCAGGTAGTCAGCTGATGACGCGGTCTCTTTGAAAAAATTACGCATGTTTACCGCAATGTGTGTTTTGAAGCCATCGCTAAATCCACATAGCTTCGTTGGCGATCGGAAATAAATTTCGAGTAGATGTGGGAGGGGTTTTGTGTATGTAACGGAGACAAATATTTTATGATTGAATATTACAATTGATTAAATCTTCAATTTGTGACAGTTTGTTTTGTTGGATTTCTTGCCTTTGTTTAATGTCGACAGGAAAACTTTATTTCATCAATTCCGGCGAAGTCGTTTGTTATCTAAATTTTACGTCGGTTGCTCAATTTTGTTTTGCTGTCGGGAATTTTTGTCGAAAAAAGTGAAATCATACTGAAAAGTAAAAATAAACTCCCACAAATTACTAGTTGCAACGTTTGCTAGGTCACCACAAGTCAATATTGAGGCTGGATCAAGGTGTAGGTACATAGTGAATTCGATGTTTAAACGATAGTTGTGGCTTGATATTTGTGTATGTATACATATACGCGCGCGCTCATACACACACACACACACACACACACACACACACACACACATATATATATATATATATATATATATATATATATATATATATATATATATATATATATATCAGTCAATTAAAACTGACTGAAATGCTGATGAGCTGCTTAAGATTACTATGCACCGTATTCCAAGCAAGAGGAGGTACCCTTGATGTTAGGAAATGTCCCTTAAATAACCGGTGAATCTGTCTCTGCTCTTGGGGTCAACGACATTCATATTATAGGTGTATTAGTTCAGTCAGTTTATAAACAACTGCCAACGCTGATGTACTAAGCAGTACAACCCGGACATTGCTGCCGTAGGAAGTGCCAATGGTTGGGGATGTGTTCTGTCCTAAGGTAAAAGAACACCTTGTGAAACGTTGGGGTGAGAGGAAATGCTCCTCAAAGGGCGGGTGACCGTCTTCTGCGGCCAGTGGCTGCTTCACATTTTCCTTCCTTGAAAGATGCAGGGGGGAGTGGGGCGATTAGTATTCTTCTCAGTTCCACGTGGTCTGAAAAATCACTGAATGATTACTGACACGTCGTTTTAAGCTTCATGTTCAGTGCTGTTGTACGAAATTAGGGGAATATTTGAACATTGTAGGTCTAGAGGGTGTGCATATTTAGTACGGATGATATTCATGAGAGGTGGTTTTCTGAGGGAGAGAAATCGGGATGTTACGACTCTTGTGAAACAAATACGAAAGGACGATATGCAGGACAGGGAAGGATAAAGGCTAATTGTGTATGGAATAGTGAGATACATCATCATAAAGTTTTTCTCCGGTAAGGAGATCGTAGACAGAATTTTATGGGCAACTTGTAGCGTAGCGCCAGAAATCTAGCCTGGTTTGTATATTGGTGGTTTCGTAGACAACATTGATGCAAAACCCCATTTAATATAATCTATTGCGTCAAAAGTATTGATCATACAGGATCCCCTTAGAGACAGTGAATTCAAAGAAAGAAGACATTATCAGTCACTGTCTCGCTCATATCTTATTGCTGAATGAAGGCTGAGCCCCGCGTAGAAAAAATTCTAGTCTTGCCACCTCTTCATTCACTTACTCCGAGGAATCATCGGCAGCAAGTTGGCTCCTCTGTAATATAATGCTGCATTTTCATATATTTTGCTGGTAGTGATGGATATTTGGACTTTTTCATACTACCACATGTCACAAATAGATCATCACCTTTCAACATTTCTTGTTATGCAGTTTGTATATGACTAAATAAATTTGTAAAAATCCTCAGTCTGGGTTTTACATTTATTTTCAGATTGTTTACGGCAAGAAACATAGGCAAAAAGCTTAACTCTTTAATGATCGTGACAAGCTATTTCTAAGCTATATTGAATCTTCAGTCTGATATTTGTTGACATTTGTTTTAGACTTCAATTGCCATTGCCCCAGATCAGGTTTGATCTCAATTTAAAGATATTAACATTGGGTGAGCCTTTCTTTCTTGGTTGATGACTTCATAAGATTGAAATATCTTTCATATTTGTGGAAATGCCTCAGTAACGCATTGATTATATCAGGCTGGCTAATGTGTGTTTACGTATGTAAGTTTGTAATTCGATTTTATTTAGCTTATTTGCTTTTACTAAGTCGGTTAATAGTAAAATCGGTGAACCCTGAAAACACTTGACTCGTGGGAACTTATCAGGGGATTGGTGTAGTTATCTTGGCGAAGAACCACAACTTTTTGATGTTAATGCACTCAGAACTTTGATCTTATAGTTTTAGATAAAATTCACCGTGACAACTACTAATTTGCTCGTTGATAAGAGCAGCACCGGTAATCTGTTGCTCCCGGTCACGGCAGTCATATCTAGATGAATTTGGTCAGGACCTTGACTGAGCGATCAAGGTCTAGGTGTTTCGAACGCAGTCTAATATGCGATTCTTGTCGCACCAAGATACGATTGCATTGTCGGATGTAAATGCGACACAAAATTGCGCAAATCATACATCTGTCCGACTGCCGCACAAAGTGATGCAATTTTTGACAAGTGCTTGCAGTCTGCTCTCAGCCTGCAGTGGTGACTAGATGGACAGGAAGAGAAAATTATTGTCTTTATTTATTACATTTGAGAAAAATGAAGAGAAAATCTAGAATTCACTCGGTACACCCTTTGAATGCACAAAGGCACTTGTATGGTGCATTTGCCACAATGCTCGAGTAGCTGAAGAGAGATAATGATAAATTTTTCATTTACTTCAGAATGTCTAAAACAACCTTTGAGGAACTCTTGTCACGTCTACATGACCAGTTGCTAAAAGAAATACGACATTCAGAGATGATATTTCGCCAGCACAACAACTGGCAGTTACCATCAAGTAAGAGGAAATAATATGGACCTTTCCTTGTAAATTTGCTTTTCCATATAGAATTAAAAAGGAGAAATGAAAACAACTAGTGTTAGCTGAGACATCTCTATTTATCAAAAGTATAAACTGATATATCTATATCAAAAACTAAGATCTTTTACTTTGATATAAAACATGCATATCTCTCTCTGTTTCATCAATTAATGTTAATAAAACGTAAGTGTTAACTATAAAAACTTTTTAAAAATCATATATATCGAAATCAAAAGCTTTTAGTCCTCTTATATATCAATAATCTGTCGATAACCTTCTAATAATTTCAGTATCAAAACGTATATGTAACCTAAATGAAAAAAACAGCAAATCATTTAGTAAATAATTTCTCAGTAGTTTATACTTAAGCTATCCATACCTGTAGTTCTTTCTTATTTACGGATAACACTATTGTTATTATTATTATTATTATTATTATTGTATGGTGTTTTTTCGTTGCATAGAACCAGTGGTTATTCAGCAACGGGAATAACACTATTTATATCTCTCAAATGTTTTCAATACCCAATGCACCCGATCACCAGAAGCAGCGGAGGTCTACTGCTGCCGCACGTATATGCAGGAAAAAATCGCATAGTGTGAAGACACGTATTGAAGGCAATGGCCAACTGCAATCGCGTTTGGGTGCAGCACCGGACATGGTCAGTGGAGCCTGTCGGCTGTAATGCGATGCCGGACCGACATAGTGTGAAAAGGTACGTTAGAGATAATAGTCGACTACTAGCCGCATGTAGGTGCGACATCGTGTCGCATTTACGTACGACGTAGTGTGAAAGGGCCCTTATCTGAGAATGCTACTTTGCGGGAGGCGTTTCTCCCAGGAAAACTGTTAAAGGAAGATAAGGTTACGAGTGAGACACATCGGTCGTATAACATTAATCCTAAAACTGAGAAATAAGGTTATACTAAATTATCGTTAGAAGTAAGGGCAAAGGCACCCATACACACACGCATATATATATATATATTATATATATATATATATATATATATATATGTATATATATATATATATATAATATATATGCATGTATATTTTTTGTATATAATATGTATTATATATCTATATATATGTGCGTATATGTTATTTATTAATACAGATTAATTATGTTATTTATAATATATAATATTATATATAATATAATATAATATATATGATATATATATACATATATCATATATATATACTATATACTATATATATATATATATATTATATATATATGTTTGTGTGTGTGTGTGTGTGAGTGTACATAAAAAATCGCAGTAGATGCACGTGACTTCATGATACAAGCGAATACCACAGTGTGATCAAATATATTGCGGACAAACTGGAAAATCGCTTTCACACGAATCAAGCAGCACCAATATTCAGTGAAAACTGGCCAAATATCGAATGCATTATTCGTACATATGAGAGATTTAGATAATCCTGTTAACTGAAGTCAAGCAAGATCCTTAATGCTGTGTAGCATCACAGTTGAAAGGAATATAATTGAATCTTGTTTCATCAAATCAAATCTTGGAAGTGTACTAAATTTAATTCTTGTTTGTTTAAACTCGATGCCTTCATAACTAAAAAGTTGTAGATAGATATAAGCAACAAATTTAATAGATTCAGTTGTATAAATGTTTTTGGACTTTGTATGGCTAAGCTTCCATTTCTGTTTTGGTTAAGTCTGTTTTAGTTTGTGACCGTGTGAGCTCCGATTATCCTGGATTATCTCTTTGATTTTTACCCATTTGACAATTAACCAAGTGGTCTTCTTGATCTTCTTGTTTACCTTGTAACTGTCTTTTTAACTGTATCTCATTTGTGCCTTGACAATGTCTCATTAAAGGACGAAAGCTCTCGGCTAGAATTTTTGCCTATCATTTTTCCTGTGTACACACACACACACACACACACACACACACACACACACACACACACACACACACACACACACTCATATATATATATATATATATATATAATATATAGTATACATACACATATATATATATATGTATATATATATGTGTGTGTGTGTGTATGTGTATTTATGTATGCATATATGTATATATAAACCGAATGAAAGGCCTCAGACGGGATACTCAGCAGGAAGGGTTTCAATGCAGACGTCTGTTTCATTATGGCGTAGTTGTATTAATGCGACGTTTTTCAGCTGTAAATTACAATAATAAAATATGATTACAATAAAAATACACACGTAAAAGTACACAGTTACAATATAAAGCAAATTTAAAACACCGACGAAACTCGAGTACCATTTCCAGTCGAGGGAGACGAGTGACAAGAATAAAACCAGGGCTTGTCCGTTGTTTACGCCAGGGAAGGGTGGAGGAGGCACTTTGTTGGTTCAGTTTTGGAACAGTCGTTTTTAAAAAGCTAGCGGTCTTCGAATCACTTTATATTATGTGTGTGTGTGTGTGTTGATGTAATGAAAGCGGAGGATGTAGACCGATCTGGCTCATGTAATACATATGTGCTTCGCTGAAATAAATGTCTTTTTGATTATTCTTAAAGCTTGTGCGTCAGAGCCACCTTTTCTTTCTTTCTCTTTGTAAGGAAAGTTGTGATGAGAGCATACCATGGTGCCTCCAGAATACCTGGCAATTGCTGTTTACTCACTCCACGGAGCATCCAAAAGGTCAAATATTTGTCGCTTATCGCCTTCTTAAATTGCTTTTGGCGACTTTTTCTGGTAATTGCAAGTAAAAAAACAGAGTGGAGTGACTATTAAGCATGTGTTCAGAATCTGATGTTCCTCTTCAAAATCTACGTCCTACTGTTGACGTAAAACTGAATTTTGCAATTTAGTGTGAACACAATTAATTTAAACAGTAAGAAATATGCATAACAAGAATTCTTTTACTAAATCGAATCGTGTTGATTCCAATTTTTTGGTTTTATTTTGAGTTTTGCTACCTCTCACAGTCTTTGTTTCCGTTAAAATGCGTTTTTAAATGATAACCTTGAAAGAGTCGTTTACAGTGCAATTGTGGAGATTGCACAGAAGCAGTGAATTATGTTTCCGTTCTAAAGAGAATCTCAAAACAAAATGCCTGTGCTTCATGTGTTCAGGTTCGATGGATCTTCAAGATGATGTTCATTATATCGACAAATGTTGCTTTGCAAGTAGCCTTTGGTGCTTTGTCTAAGCAGATCTGTCGTTGCCGTATTGCTTCGCACAGCTCACAAACATAGATAAAAAGTTGTGGTTTTGTTAAGCCACGACACCTTCCTCGGAAAGACTTTCGACTGTTTTGAAATTCTTATATGTTGTAGAAGATGTTTTGACTGCAACTCTTTCCCAATATTTTATTCTTGTATTTTTCGGGAGTCGATCAACCGCAATAGTGGAGTCATAAGACGGATGTTTTTTGTACCACAAAAGAGACAGTCATGCTTCGTCAGTCATTCGGAAATGACGGTAGCACGATCATTGTATATATAACAGCATCCTTCAAGTTTTGTAGAATACGTATGTGATTTAGGCAGCTCGCTAACCTTGCAGATATCAAGTGATCCGACTGACTGGAATAATGTCCAAGCCTTCGTATTTGTATATTTGTACGGTTAATATCGGCTCTTGTACTTATGTAGTACATTTTGTTTTGACTCGATAAATTTCAACCACATGAATTAAGATTAAATGACAAGCCTTGGCAAGCAATACAATTTGCTTCAATTTAACCAAGTTATAATAGTTATTTTACATTTTTTTACCCGTCTCTTGTTAATCAATACGGCTTGCTGTATGTATTATCGCACTTGCTTTATGTTTATTTAACTAATTACTTCCTGGTTTAGTCTTTAAAAGCTATTGCATTAGGGTTGCTGCTTTTAAAGAATATTTAATTTTTATTTTCACGTGAATTAAAGGAGTGTTTTGGAGTCTGCAGGTGAACTATTTTTAGACATTGCTGTATTTCGCAAATGGTAAACGCTTAATGTTAGGCCAATAATGTTAACTTGTTAAATTGTCGAACGGTTTCTGAAAGTTGGTAATTTATTAGGGATGTTTGTGCTCCCTTTTTTATTATTTCATACTATGGTATCGTATATTAGTATTTTTAATTAATGTGCATTTCCTCAGATACACAACGCACGCCATAAACACAAACTCGTTATCCTCCTGTTTTGATTCTCGCAACTTTGTTAAAATAAAGGAGCTGTAAGTCAGTAGGAAAAGACGCATTATTTTGGATCTACCCCTTCCCCATTTCTTGTTAGGGTGCCGCCTCGCAGGCATCGCGAACTAAAGATGCACTGCAATCATGGCTTACTCTGGGTTATTTTGCTTCCTTTAGTTCCATCTGAGCTTTAAAGTCCCGAACTCCACACCAGGCCTCTTACGCTCTTTCACACTGCTCATGATGGTAAAAGGCCGGCTAATGTAAACCAGCCAACCAACCAGCCTAAGTTCTAAGACGGAAGAAATCCTTCCTTCATACAGGGTGGACCTTCACACTACGTGCAGATGCGTATGTTCGGAACGTTTATGAATTTTGTCTGGAAAACTGTTTGATGATTCAATTTTTGCTCTAAATTCATGCCATTTTCTCCCATTCGCTCACTCTCATTTTAGTATTTTGGCTCATAAAATACCAGTAATGAATTTTCTTTGATTTAAAGAAGATGATTCAGGGTTTTTTTTTCTCTTGCTCTCTCACCGCGAGTCTTCGTTAGGCTCATGCTGGCTTTAGGTCATCCGAATAATTTAACATTCCTAGTGTATCTTCTTCGTCTTAAGAATACCAACGAAGGTCACCTTCAGTGTTCATCCCTTTTAGGTTCTGTTGAAAAGTAGACTTAATACTTGTCTTTTTAATGTAGATTAGTCGCTGAAATATTCTCTTTTATCCCATGTGGGTCAAAACTGAATGTTTCTTTGTTTTTTTCATTTTTGTAGATGCATCATTCGTCATCAAGTTTTCGGATCCTTTTTCCTCCAGCTTATCGTATTTTTGCAAATGGCATTGGTTTTTGCGCAAAGTGGGTTCATAAGGTCAGTTGGGTATTAAAAAGAAGAAATAGAACGTTTTGGAACTTTGGCTTTAGACTAACTACCGGGGTGCTTTGAGCTTGGAATGTGGGAGATGGCCTTATCCAGTTGGAAAGTTACTAAGAAAGTATGTGAAATTTGAAATTAGAAATATTTCCTCGTATCTCATGATAGCTTTTTAAATAGTACCGTTATGATTCATAACATGTTCCATGAACAATCTCGTGCTAGTGAATTTTAATTGCATATTGAACTCGTTGGTAGGCATTCCTGGGAGTCTGACCTTTTATCAGACGAAGTTTTCCAAATACTCTCATCACTTCGTTGTCAGCATGTCTAAGAGAATTCTCTTTCTCTCTCAAATGATATATATATATATATAATATATACATATATCTATATATATATATATATCTATATATATATAGATATATAGATATATATCTATATATATCATATCTATATTATATATGTGTGTGTGTGGGTTTGTACTTAGTAGGTTTACTTTCTTATACTTCTACGTATAAGACTATACTTAATATACTCACCATGATGATCAAGCATAATTGTGTTAACATCAAGGTAGGTATACATCGCATTATATGTATATATATATATATATATATATATATATATATATATATATATATAGTATAATAAAGTTTAACATTTTGTGTACTTGATTAACTTGAGAGTTTTTTGTATGCTTGATTAACTTGAGAAAAACAACCAGAAATGGAGCATCTCATTTTATCTTCAACGTGTTACGTATTTTGTCTTCTATTAACAGTGATGATATTAGTTAATGACGGTTCTGTAATGATTGTTGCATCAACTTTTCGCAATACAAGCATAAACTCATTCCGCATTTTTATGGGGTTGGTATCCTAAGCAACGCTCTCAAGGCCAGGCTCGAGCATCTACACTCATGAACATAATTTTTATAGCTTTTTTGATAGCAAGGATTTATTTCAGCTCAATATACGCTTGCATAATAGTTTACGAAAGCAGTTGGTAAGTAAATAGCTGTAAATATTTGTATCACATCACCGTGACATTTTATTTATACACTCAGGTACCGAATCATTTATATTCCCGAAGCAAGGCGAATTGGATATTAAACGACATTCATAGCTTAATGTGTGTGTGTGTGTGTGTGTGTGTGTGTGTACAAACAGTGCGTGCTATGTGCATAAATGTGTTACGTACAGTATGTGGGTATGTGTATTCATAGCTTAATGTGTGTGGCTGTGTGTGTTTGTGTATACAAACAGCGCGTGCTGTGTGCATAAATGTGTTACGTACAGTATGTGGGTATGTGTATACGTTATGTTGTGACGTTAATGCAGCAAAAGGTTGGCGGCAGACGTTGTCAGCCCAAAAGCTGGAAGAAATTGTACTGGAAGCTATTTCGCAACTACAACTCTCTTGTCCCAAACTACCTGACCGAGGAAGTTGAGCAGCTCTCCAGAGGCGGAGATGACGACCGCCCGGAGGTGGGTCATTGGACGCGAGCGGCCCCACTGCTGGAAGAGAAGTAATGCCTGGCTAAAATTGACTGGAACGCAAGAAAAAAGAAAAATAAATCCTCTAGACTTCGGACTTTCTCATACCCTCCAACTCGTTGGCGTACTCACCAAGACTCAAGATTTTGTTATTTGTCTCTCAGAATTCAAGAAATATTCGTGTACTGATGGATAAGGAACTGGATCTCAGAAACAAACAAACGACAGAAAAGGCAAACTTGTTCTTTGTTTACGCACCACTGGTCGACTGATCCGTTTAATACAGTACGCATCATTTATAGACTTTTTTTTCACTTATTCACGAACTGCATATATTTATATATTTGTTTATTTCATGCTCCGTATTATCTTACTGCCTGGAAATGAAGGAAAATATGAAGATGTAGGAGAAAGGTTTCGTGTAGCTCACAAAGAAATATATAACTGCACACACACGTACGTATGTATGTATGTATGTATGTATGTATTGTATGTATGTATGAACATATACCTGAGTATCACTATTACTTCTGTAGAAAAAGAAACCACGAAGCCATAATGCGTCTTGAATACCATTTAATCCGGTAGGTGGCGAGTGAGTCATTTAAATATACTTTTAAGAAAAGATCCCCGTCTGAGGGACAATGGATGTTTTCTCTTTCGACGTTTTATGTAAGAGACGAGTGCGGGTGTGTGTGTGTGTGGCGGATGGGCAAGTGTTATTATTATTTTTTTATTTACTTTTTTCGTTATAGAAAATAACATATGGTGGCGTCTCGTTTCTGTGACCGACGACTATACAGTAGGTTACTGAAGTGTGACAGGAGCAGAGGTTTCAGTTTTGGGTTTAAATTTTTTATTTATATTTTTACTAGTGGTTCTTCAGTATATAGCACGACAACAAGACTCAAAAATGTACATATGCTATCGTATTATTCTTCCAAAAGTTAGGTAATTGCTTAAGAACGAGATTAGAATTATATGACCCGATTTAAAACTACGAAAATTAATATTGCTAGCTTGACTTTTGACCTTTTAACGCAGGATTCCATTTCCTGTTATTCCTACAGTGTTCATTCATGTAATATACTGTGTTTTGAAAGCATACAGTATTTTCTGTATTTTTATGGTATTCTTGCTTTCTACATTACCCCTTATTACTTATGCTTTTCAAAGTGCTCATCGTGTACATCCTACGTCTTTTCTTGGTAAATTATATATATATATATATATATATATATATATATATATATATATATATATATATATATATATATATATATGTGCTCGTGTGTAATAAGAACTTCAGTGCACTTTACCTTACTCATAAGATCAAATGTTTTTTTTTTTTAATCACCTATAATTGGGACTTCAGAGAGCCTTTACCTTTTTGTGAGGAAATATACCCGATGCACTTTCTGATATTGTTTTGTCAATGTAAGAAAACAAATCCGATGCCAGAATTCGTGCAGAATCTCTTGGCAACTTGTCAAAGGGCAGCAGGTGGCTTTGCTTCACCCAAACGTTGCCTCGTTTTTCTTCTTCTTTTGGTTTTTGTTTTGGCGCAGAACTCTTCCTCGCCGGCGTCGATACGGAGAGTTGTTGACATAATCTCAGGTTGTATAGGAAAGTTATGTACATCTACCGACCACAGTGAATCAGAATGCTTTAATATTATCAGTGGCAGAAGTGTTGGTGGTAGCTGTAGTTTTATCATTTATGTAATAATAATTATTTATATTTGTAATATTTCATGACGATTCTCTTTACTCCATCTCAATACAGCGGAGAGAAATTTTGATTATTTTCTGATATCAAATAATTGTCATCTCATATTTACAATAAACAGCCTCCGATTCAGTACACATTTAATTGCATTCTACTTGATTAGTGCTGAATAAAATCAAATTAAATATTTTATTTCGTAATCAGCGAATTAAAAGACAAATATTCTTATTCTTACAATCCTTTCTCTCTCTCTCTCTCTCTCTCTCTCTCTCTCTCTCTCTCTCTCTCGTCTCTCTCCAGTCTCTTTCTCTTCTCTCTCATTTATATATATGTGTGTGTGTGTGTGTATGTATGTATATATACTCATATGAGGGTGCGCACTGATTTCATGTTCCATATTGTTGACAGTGAGAAATAAGCCAGGTTTCTTTGTTACGTAAAGATTTACAAGGATATTTGAATTCCTTCATGGACATTACCAGAACTTTCATTTCTATTTTCTAATAAAAGTTTACTCAGAGGTGGTCGTGTATTGCATTAGCGCCTTAGTATTTGATCTGTTTGTGGCTAATTTAAATTCATTTCCATCTCATACGTGATTTTAAGGCTGTTGGTATTTTTGTTCTCGTGTATCACAAATCGGTCTAACGTGTATTTTAGTCCCAAGGCACAGACCTGCTTTTCAGCTTTTTGGCACTACTAAGCAAGGGGGCCAGATTCTAGGTTAGTATTTTGAACAGTATATATATATATATATATATATATATATATATATATATATTATATCATACATACATACTACATACATACATACATACATACATACATACATACATACATACATACATACGCTCCAAGTTTGATAACTTAATCATAATTATCAGCCTTTATTCAACTGTCCTATGAGAGCGTTAATGAGAGAAAAATGTAACCGCAATAAAAACTACTGATCAATCAGCGTATCTGAAAAGGCTTTCAGGATGAAATTTAGTTATGGACTCAGCAGATGCAAAGGCAATAAAGTTGTTTGCCGCCTCTGGTGGAACCAAAACCCACGAGCGCCCTTGGATAGTTCCGGCGGTATCATTTGGAACATGACCAAATCCATTAAGCATTAAGTCGGTCTCAGAATAAATAGGAGATTAAAACCTGAATTCATGTTAGGCAAATTCATATCATTAGATGCAAGTTTTGATGTTATTAAACCAGAAGAATAATTTATCGAAACTGAATGCTGTCTCACTTTTTGTTTGTTGGGGGGGGGGGGGGGGGTTGGGGGGGGTTAAATAAGCTTCGAATGACGTGCTGAGTACCAAAGTTGCAAAGCGTTTGTCTTGTCATGTATTTCCACACTACTCACAAGCAATTTCTTTGTACTGTTGCTATTGGCAATCGGTTTACAATTGGGTCGAAGAAACACTAAATTGTTAGGATTGCTCAATGCCCTCACTCCACATTCACTGAAGTTGTACAAATGTATTAGTTCCTTAAAGCGTTTAATTTCAAGGAATGAAAGCAGTCTTTAATTCGATCTTCAGCGTATTGCTTAAGTTTTTGTTGGTGATTTTCAGCGGTGGGTTCCCTTATCTGACACGATACGTTTTTGTTCTTCTAACAATTAGGACAGATACATGAAATTGATTTTTCTACAAATGCAAACTAAGTAAATAGTCGAGTTTACACTCACACACATATATATGGGTGTGTATGTATGATGTATGCACATATGTAATATATATTATATATATATATATATATATATATATATGTATATATATGTTGTATATATATATATATATATATATAATATATATATATATATATATATATATATATATATAGCTTAGTGCCAGGAGCCAGGAGTCAATCCATATTAATAACCATCAATGAAGGGAAGAGGACACACACAGATGTACATGCTGTCTTTATTGCAACGTTTCGTAATTATCAAGTTAATTACATCATCAGGCTGTTAAAATGAAAAATAAATTTCCTAGTAAAATTGTAAAAACAAAACTAAAAATTAAAAATTCAGAAATGCAAAAGTTAAAAAGTTATTCTTACAAGTGTACAAAATATACACATTAAAATTAAGGAAGTTAAATTATTTAAAAGGACATACATTAAAATGAAAGATAAATGAACATAAAATAAGCAAAAATTGACAAAAGATTGAAAGCAGTTACAGAACAAAGAAGTTATATTTTGTACACTTGTAAGAATAACTTTTTTAACTTTTGCATTTCTGAATTTTTAATTTTTAGTTTTGTTTTTACAATTTTACTAGGAAATTTATTTTTCATTTTAACAGCCTGATGATGTAATTAACTTGATAATTACGAAACGTTGCAATAAAGACAGCATGTACATCTGTGTGTGTCCTCTTTCCCTTCATTGATGGTTATTATATATATATATATATATATATATATATATATATATATATATATATATATATATATATAATTTACACAAACTCACATATACTATCACTGAATCATCCCACGCGCAAGGCTGATTTAAGAAATTAATGCTAATATATATATGTATATATATATATATATATATATATATATATACTATATATATATATGTGTGTGTGTGTGTGTGTGTGTGTGTGTGTGTGTGTGTGTGTAAAACGGCAGTAATTTCTTAAATTAGCCTTGTGCAGGGGATGATTCAGCGATAATTTTCAACAAGTTATTATTGATGATTCCCCCAATAATTGAGGAGTACTTTACTCTATATCACGGTCTCCCAAAAGTTGAGTGACGTTTTAGAAAAATCTTGCAGACTGTATTGTAAGACCCATAATCATGAATGGATGCAGTACATTACCCAAGCATTGCAGTAGTAAACCAGAAGAGAAGTCTGGTCTTCATTCTGCGTAGATTGTGGCAGCCTTAGTAGAATTGGAATATATAGTTTAGGCCAAAGGCCAAGCGCTGGTACCTTTGAGGTCATTCGGCGATGAAAATTATCTTGAAAAAAATTGTTAGGAGAGGGTGAAGAGTAAGACGGAAGAAAGAGAATAAGAATGGAGATATAGTAAAGAGAATGAAAGGGGTTGCAGCTAGGGGCCGAAGGGATGTTGCAAAGAATCTTAAGTAATGCCCACAGTGCACCGCGTGAGGTACACTGACGGCACTACCTGCCTAGGGGGGTATAGCCTTAGTGAGGCAGTACAGATCCTACCGCCAAATTTCAGGACTAGTATTGTTAAGAAAAGGAGAAGGATGAAAATATCTTTTTCTGGTTTTCATACTTTATTTTTTGTACACACTCGGCCTCCTCTTCTACGAAAGAAGGTGGAAGCAGGCACAGCTTTTTCTCCCACAAGTGGCCACGCATTCCTTTGAGTCATTGTTGAAAACCTACGTAATTATTCCTTGGATAATGAGATAATGAAGTATTCGCCGAATTTGCATTCATTTGTAACGGTTTTTATTATATAAAAAGATTTTATCAATTTTAGATCTTGTGCACTTACGTGCTATACAGCGTGAAATTCACCGTGACTAAAAAAAAGCACCGATTTTTCGCTTACAATTAAGTTCTGCCTTGAAGTGCTTCTTTATGACGGCTTCCAGCTAGGTACGGCTAACTTGAATTCTGTCTTGCGGGTTTGTGCTTTGTTTGCAGAGATAATGACAGTTTTTACTTTTTTTTCCGTAGTGAAGTCACTACTTTGGATAGCTAAGAGAGCTCTTCCATGCAAACTTGCAAGTCGTTATACTTTTAAAATTTTTGTTTATTAATGTTATTCGTTCATGTATTTTAATCAGCTAGTTACTTATTTGCATGTCATTATTTATAGATTTCTTCATTCTCACTCGTTCCTTCAGTGCTCTGTTCATTCATGTTATGAAAAATGAGCTTCGTGATCTACGTGAAAACTGCTATTAAACTTGTTTTATACAGATGTATACAGTTACTTAAAGAAAAATTATCGTAGCATTGATTTCGTTAAAGGGTTGCATTCTGACCCAACATACTATTAATTTTGCACGGGATTCAACATCTAACTTGACGAAGAGTCATCGAGCCACCTGTCTAGCACCCCTCCCAGGACGGTAACCACTTTGTAAACAAAGAGTAGCCTACTCTCCGCGGCCAGACCGGTTCTACACCGCCTATCATGACCGGTCGTCTCACATGAACAGTTGTAAGGTACGAATTTGTGCATATAAATGGTTATAGAATCGGAGCCACTTGATTACGCTTGCGAGGAGTCATTCTCAAATTACTTGAATGTAGGTAGAGTTCAATGTTGTTATCTCCCATGAGATTAGCGATTATGAACTTCACGCTGTTCTGCCTTTCTTTCTGAATCAATCCTTTGGCTGTTTTATCTTCTGTCACTCCTCATATTTCAGCCATGCGCATCACCCCACCCCCTTCTCTCTCTCTCTTTCTCCTCCCTTGGTTTTTATTCCTGCAAAACATGCAGTTGCAAATTGTCCTCCGGAAATATTTCACATAAGGAGTTTTAGTGTAAAAACCGCGCAGTGAACAGGTTTATTGTGGTATTGAATTTGTTGTAACTAAGTGTTCATTAATGTTTTATGTAATGTATTTTTTTCGCTAATCAACTATCATATTCATTCTCCTCGTGTTTAGATTGTTTTAGGTTTCGAATTCGAATGTATTCGGGGAATTTTGAATGTAATAAGGCGACTTCCTGCTGTCTGAGATACTTGTATTTTCTTCTGTCGCCTTTCCCCAGTTCATCCGCGTCCCCACAATTCCCGGGAAAGTCTTTGTGTCTTCGCTATTGTCGTAATTTATTTGTTTTTTGTATAGAAGTGTTTTGCGTCGTTTTAACTGGAATAGTCTTGATGTCTGTCACTTTCACGGGAAACACTTTCTTAGTTATTCATGAGATAGCATTTGCTCTTTGCATTATTATCTTATTTACTCGCTTTTATTAATAGTGATTCAAGGGAGGCAACACTGAGTACACACACTGCAAGGTTTTCCTCCAGTTTCATCTTTTAAACCTTTCTACTCTCAATTTCTTCATCAGCGCTGAATGACCTCATAGGTCCCAGCGCTTGGCCTAAGGCCCAAACTCTATATTCCTCGTATTCCACTATCCACGGGAATCCTTAAGAGTGAGCATTGATCCCAATATGTACGTGACGTCATATATATATATGTAGTATATATATATATATATATGTATATATATATATATATATATATATATATATATATATACATATGTGTGTGTGATTGTATAGAATCGGTAATACAGTAGTAGATATCATTCCCTTGCTCTTCCAGTGAAATGAATTCTCATAACTATTCCCAATCAGCTTACCTCGAATTTCATACGGCCTTAAAAACAGCATGTGATCGCTCCATATTGTACTGCACCGTATTATTTTTACAATTCCCCATCAACATCCAGTTTTGCAAGAGGCCTGCCAAAATTCTACAAAATATTTAGACAGACCTCTTCTATATTTCACACTTCTTTGACATAACATTCAGTATTGCATTTTTTCCTAAATCAGAAACGGATATTGTTGAGTATGTCCTTGTTTTCATCTCTAAAATTTCTATTTACTACTCTAACCTGATCTTCGTGTGGGTTGTGTTCATGCAATGATTTCCGGGATGTAACGGTTGGTATCATCTGGGTTTCGTGAGATGTATTGACTTCCATTTATAAACTCATCACAGTTCTGAAGTTGATTTTTCATTGGTTATTGGCCCTGAGTACAACTATTCCTATCTGTTTAAGCATAAGAATAATGATACGGCAGCAACTTTCTTTTTTTTTCTTTTTATTCTCCCCTTGGTAATATTACCTCCGCTCACTAGATTAATCCGGTCTTGCTCATGGAACAGCCTGTAAGAAAACTAATATCACGAAAACACGAAAACGTACTGTATTCGTCTTGTCATGGAAGTGAAAGCAAAGTTAAGATCTCAGTTCAGTTCTTTAAGAAGAAAGTATGAAAAAAGAAAATCTTGTTGAACTGGTAATGCCCCTACTGCCCTCTCCAACCTCCTTCCTTTCCCCCAACCGCCTCCCTGCTGCCGATAGAAACCTCGGCTTTCGTGCCTTAGGTGAATAAGGAGTGGCTCCATTTGATTGAAATTGTTTGGAATTTTCCTCCAGGAAATGTGTAAAAGAGGAACCGCTGGGAGGAAAGCTTTTATTCCGGTAAAATATGAAAGCGTCTGAAACTAAATGGTAAAATGAACTTGTAAACGACAGAATGTTTCATCAGATGATATTTTTGAAAGTTGTTAACCATTTTTAATTGAAAAACAACGTTCAGTGAGTTGTGTCAGACAAAACTGAACTGTATTGCATCATCAGTGGCTATTTACTAATAATGATGAATAGGTGAAATGATTTAATTGATAATGATATACGATGTTTTGTATGAAGGATTTGTTTGATTGCCAAAAATTTCGGGACTTAATGAGACCATGCCGAGATCTGTTTACCGCAGCACCAAACCAGAAACGATTCCAGTTAAAACTAACCACTATCAGTGAACTGGCATTAATATGCGCGACAGTCGACGCCTAGGTAGGTGACACCAATAGTTCTGAGAGCGCATCACTGAAATACTAAGGATGGTCCATGTACCGTACATAGTAATATACTGTTATTCAAAAACGTAACTGGAAGAACCTGTATCCATTTGGATGACTTTTGTTGTTCTCCTCTCTCTCGTCAGCCGTGGTGTGGAACCAATAGAATAATGTCTCCAAAGGTTTGCCTCTCTCTCTCTCTCTCTCTCTCTCTCTCTCTCTCTCTCTCTCTCTCTCTCTCTCGGAAACTGTATTTCTTCTTTCTTTTTAGTGCATGAAAACTTTCCACGAAGTTAGGGTGACAAAACAGAAATGCTGTGTTTCATCTCGCGGGAGAAAAGTTTAGTTTTGCCAGGCTGAAGCTACACTTATTTCGATGAAGTTTCTAGATATCTGTCTTCAAAGCAGCCATAAAACATCTAAAACGGAAACGAACTTTCTTCACTTTAGTCCTAAAAAGCCGTAAAGCCTCTATTTTTCAGTTTCTAAAGCATTACACAATTTCTAGTTTTCAGTCTTTAAATCTTAATGTGTCCTGGACATGAAATCATTGAAGAATTTGTATAACCTCGCGCAGTTTCAATATGTGCCGTGAATCAGCAATTGACAGACTTCCCTAGCACGTCGGGTATTAACACTTCTTGTTAACATAAGTCATGTTTTCGTAGCATTATAGGTCGTTTTGTAACTCCATGATGACACGTCGTATTGGAAAGTAAAATGTCATTGGATGATTTTAATGCCATTAAAACCGAAAGGATATGGTTTTTCATTCACCTTTTCTGATAATTTTGGTGCCTGAAACTAAAGTAAAATGTACATACATATATGTTCATGTCAGAAGTAGTACTTACACACACACGCACACACACACACACACACACACACACACACACACACACACACACATATAAATATATATATATATATATATATATATATATATATGAGAGAGAGAGAGAGAGAGAGAGAGAGAGATTTTACTGATTTTGCTATGCTGACAGGAGTCATAACTAAGGCTGTAAAACTCAAGGTCTGGAGAATATTCTCTGGCTGTTGCCAAACCTTGGTGCATCCGTAATTATCACGAGATGTTGAGTGAAACGTGACAGCTTTAAAAGGCTGGGCTATTAACATTTTCTTAAGACGTTAAAAAAGTGAATTTCAAATTTGTGCCTTGGATTCGGCATGGAATTCAGTAAAAAAGCAATCCCTTAAACAGAGGATTAAGTACCAGATGTCTTGTCTGTTAAATATTAATGAAATTCATTACGATTTTATTTTCTAGGTCTTTCCTTGTGATTATATTATTTTGCGGAAATTGCGTGATATAACTTTATTATTTCCAGTTGGTAATAATACCTACATTTGAAAGAGGACCCGAGAATAATATTGCCAGGACGGGGCTGAATTTCTTAGGAACGTTCACTTAACAGATCACAGATCCTCTGTTGATCTGAGCACTGGTAGTTAGTCGATAGTAGAGGATTGCAGCCAGGGTGGAGAATGCCAGTAAGCATGCTGACCCATGCTGGGGTGGAGTACCGCTTGTCAACTGGAAACAGGCTTCTACTTTGTTACATATATAGATAATATATATATATATGTGTCTGTTTATGTGCAAGTGTGTGTAGCGTATTACATACACATATATATACATGTGTGTATGTATGTAATTATATATGTGTATATATATATATGTATGTATGTATATTAACACCTATGTGCGTATCACCTTACCGTTTTTTATAGTCAATAACCGATTGACAATGAATTTCAGTCATTGATTTAAAGATATCTAAAAACTATTTTAAGAACTAATAGCAACAGGTGATTTTAAGATGTGATCCAAAGACCAGACTTCAAGAATTGATTTCAATAGTTGGTTTTCATAAGCAACTTCAAGAATTGGTGTTAAGGATCTATATCGGTATATCATCAAAAGATTTATTGTTCATGCAGTTGCAAAGGTTTCTTCGTGTTCTTTCTTTCATCACAACATTCACAAATTCTCCAGTGAACTTTGATTTCATAAATTGCTGAAGACACTATCTGTGGTTTGATGTAACATAGTTATGCGATTATGGTGTTTTTTTTCTTTCTTTTCTTTTTTTGCGAGTTAATACACTCGTTTCTTCATAATCATCTTCTGTCAGTGACATGTCGTCACTTTCTCAAGCCTGTGTGATGTGTGACAGTGGCCGTACCAACACAAAACTCGTTGACTTGTGCTACGTCATTTCCTGACCGAAATCATTCGCGCCGTCGTCTATTTCCAACACAAAACCGCTATCCGCAATATTATTTCCATTCTCTCCTCTCTTTTTTCACAGTATCGCGTTTTTTAGTTAACTAATATGTGCGACCAGTGTGGTTTCGACGTTCAGTACGAACACTGGTCCGTTTTCATTTCAATGTTAAAAATCCTCCGGAACTTTAGTCATCATTATAATAACAGTGTATTAGTTATTCTAGCTATAACTGAATTGTACGATATGTTTTACTGACTTTTACAGACAGATTTAGAGGTGGTAACGACTAAGAATGAACGATAACGAACCACGCCGGTTTAGCCGCGGTTCATCGCTCGCTCAACTACCACATAACACTCCTCCTCGGGGTTTGTCATTGTCGTCGGAGCGCTGCAGTGATCCGCTAAATATGTATCGTCTCCAGCTGGAGGCTTTGACACTTAAGCGTTTTGCTTTTGTTTGGGACGATATGGAGGCACTCAAACCTTGTCAATTCCTGTCTCTAGATTGGCTGGAGACGAACCAGAACTGTATTAAGAGGCCTAGTTTTAGTAATTAATACTATTCGTCTTAAAACTAAGTGTTTTGTTGATTACATCTTATGTTTGAGTGATAATAGTAAACCTTGAATGTTCATGTTTTTTATTGAGCGGATGTTAATAGATTAACAGAACGACACATGCGGACGCAGACACACACACACACACACACACACACACACACACACATATATATATATATATATAATATCTATATATAATGGATCAAATATATCATATATAAGTATTTATAAATTATATAAAAATATATTATTATATAAATATAATAGGAAATTAAAAATTTAATTATAATATATCTATATATAATAATATAATATTATATATATATGTATACATGCATACATACAGACATGTATGTATATATGTGTGCATGTGTGTGTTTGTGTTCGAGCTCAGTGTTGTTAAAATGCTTTTCTATTTTGACAAGAAGATTCTTGAGAGAGTTTGCGTAAACAACTCAGTCCTTGAAATCTTTTCCCTTTATTTTTTGCTACTAAAGGAAAAAATTGTCTTCCTTTTTCGCGAGAAGCTTCACGATAGGTGAACAAGAGTAGCTTTGCCTGAGTGGTCTTCTGCTCTTGAACAGAGGTTCAGAGGCTCTTAAACAGTCACGGTCTCAAGTGTTCAGAGAATTTTTATCACCAAGTGATTGCCAGCTATCACCTCACAAGAGTTTATCTTTTTTTAATGTTTCGAGTAGTACTCGTTTATCTTATGTTTGCCTGTGTCTTGAGTTATTATCAAAGAAAGATAATAAAGTTTTTGTAGCCGTTATGTAATTTTCAATGTTACGTGGTCTTAAGCTACTGTGCAAGGTCACATTTTCATTAACCTGTTTCAATTGTTTCGTAATCTTTTCTCTTATGTTATCTTAATGCAATCTGTGACTTACGTTAGATATAGTACGGGATAAGTTTTGAAACTGATCGTAGAAATTGTTAATTATTTTTAGGTGGTGTTTAGATTTTCTACATACCATTTTGATATCCTTTTCCGATATCATTTCATCTGATACTAAGATACTGTGTCTTTTGATACATCTTAATATAAAGCCTTTGTTGACATGGTGTCTTTTAAACAAATGAAGATCTTTCCTTGCTGGGTATAACAGACAGCTCCCATTGCCGTTTGTTGCGTCAAGAAGGCTAGGTCTTTACCGTTTTTCCATTGTACTAAACGTTAATTTTCTTAAATAAAGATATTTCTGTCGATGACCTACTATGGTGTTAGATAACTTGCGGTCAGGTGAGTTGTTTTATGCTACTGTTGACAAGGAATGACCCAATCCTTGATACTAGCTAGCAGATAAATGAAGCATTATAGTAATCTCGCTCCTCTTTGTCTTGGTGTTTTTTAAGATGCCAAAGATTAATTTCGCCTATACCACTTGAATATTCCTTACATAGAGCCTCTCTTAACTGTCTTTAAGTGTGCGCGTGTGTTAAATAAAAAAAAAAATCCATTATCACAACACGGCGAAGATGAAGTTTCTTGTCCAAAGTTTTTTCGTCCGGCAAATCAATTAACTTGACCTTGTTTATTTGGACATTAACCAGACATTCATGGTTGTGCTCAATCAGGAGCGATGTACGATCATAGATATACTTACTCACACATCACTTATGTACATGTGTGTGTGCATGTGTGTTTATATTTTATAATCTTGTCAGTTTTTTCCTTATTTGTTGGTGTCTATCTTATTATGCTTGGTTGTTATTTGGTCATAGAAGCGCATCGTTAAGTTAGAAATGTGCGTGTTGCAAACACAAGAAAACCCATGTAGTGTAACCAATTTAGAAGTGTTCTGCACATTAGGAAGAGGCACCTGGTGCTTTGCTCTCATACAGCATAACGAGTACATCCTTGAAAATTTCTCCATGAAATCGTTTTCCCCAAGGGCTTCGCTTCAGGATCTCGCAGCCATTCAGGGCGGACCCTAAGATTTCCCAAAGGTAAAACTTAATCCTGTAGTGTAGCAGTTTCATGTCATAACTTTTCACCCTTCAATTGGGTAGATCTGTTAAAAGTAATGAAGTGTGCTACCAATAAAGCATGTTAGCAATAACTGCGGCGAAGAAGTTATGTGGATTTTAACGAAGATGCCACAAAGGTTCGAGACGTCGCGACAGCAACAAGTGATTAGATTTTGGGGGAGGGTGCAGTGTTACTTGCGGGGACCATCGACTCTTTTTGGGTGGGTGGAGTGGTCAGCCTTGGAGGAGGTTTTTGATCCTGGAGTGCTCTTCTTGGCATTGGTTTAGTTCTCGTAGTCGTGTTGATTTCTATAGTTCATGTGATGGGTTACCCAAGATAAAGATTGGATGGTTACCAAGAAGCAGGTAGTTAGAATTGGGTGGTGACTCAGATTCTGGTTGGTTTTGTACTTTTACACCATGGTCAAGGTGTTCAGATACTCATCTCACCACCGAGGATTCCGGGGTTTGAATTTCTAACAGATAGTCGGTCGACTGTTGTAAGTCGTAGCTGGGGTTGAGAATGACAGATTCTGCAATTTTATATATTATATATATATATATATATATATATATATATATATATATATATGTGTGTGTGTGTGTGTGTGTGTGTGTGTGTGTGTGTGTGTGTGTGCCATATGTCATAACGTGGACTTGGAGGTGTATATGTATTAAGTACTGTCAAATAAAAAAATTTGATAAGGTTTCGACTACTGTATCTCGACAACCATTAGTTACGTAACTATTTTCATGCCACTGCAGGAAATGTTTGTATCTGACCTGATTCTTTATATAGCGAAAAAAAATTGAACGTCATCCTGGAAGAATGCATTGCTTTTTCTTCTTCTTTTAAGGCAACTAAAATGTGCCCATTCATGGCGTATGTCTCTGCGAATTATCGTCCGTAGCACTGCGGTCGCTGAACCGGCCTAGGGCCATTGCAAGACTAATGGCATATTTCAGATGGTGGCTTTGCCTAACCACAGGCCAAGCCCGAGGTTCTGGGCCCAGTATGGGAAAAAAATGGTACACCAAAGGGCCGAATCATGGGTTTGTAAGTGCTAAAAAAATTGCACATCATACGTTTGATTGCGTAACAATGGCGGATGCAAACGAAGACAGAAGGAAAGGTTATATTTATTAATTTACTGGTTAATCGATTAATTGATTGATTTTACACAAGCAAAGAAAAATGTTTGAGAAAGATCCTATATGATTCAGGTGCAAATGATGGTATTTAAGTCATCAATAGGACACTGTCCTTAGTGTTGTGCGCAAAAGCCCTTGGCTGATTATCATAATTATAACTTATAGGAATATTTCACGAGTCTTTACTGCCATTCCTGGTCCTTCACTGTAATATATATTCGTGTATGTTTCAGTGCATGATCCTAATTTGCTAATGAATTAATTTCACCAGAACGACTATTAGGCAACATGAGAGCACACCATACACAAGTACAGTATTTGATTTACGTAATCTTTCCTCTGCTGTAAGTTTCCCACGTTGAGAACAACAGTAATTTATCATTGTACCGTGTGCTTTATTCTAGCCTTTTGACCTGGTATCCGTCGTTATTTTTTTACTGCTCAAAGTCAGCTTACATTTGATTGCAAGGAAAATTAATAGGCAGTCAAGATAGCTTCAAATGTAAAAGCAAAAAAAAAAATGTTGTTCTCGCCTGAATTCAGTAACTTGATATCGTGACTCTTCCAAAATCTAATGCTTACTGTCAATTTTACCGTAGCTTTATAACCACTTTGCCATTGCTCTTGACTTTCTTTGATTTTATTTCTTTTACTCTGTCAGGTTTCCATTGAAGAAATTGTCGTCAAATAACATCAGGTCATCGTTCCAGCATTGTTTTGTCAATTCCTGGAAAAGGAGACAAAAGTCATTACCCCAGTCCTTCACTGCCCCCGCCAACCAAGTTGGACAGAGGCTATGTCTTCGCTCGCTTTTGTCGTTTTTACTTTTTTTTCTGTCACATATTTTGCTGGGTTCAGGGCAATTTTGTGAAGGGATGGTATATGGAAAAAAAGAAAAACTTCAAGGTCTTGATGAAAAGAAATTGAACCGTGTGTCATAAAGAAGTCTCAGATTTAAATCGAATCGTGACCATATGTAAACATGATCTTTTTAGTATTCTGGCACGTATAATGTACAGCTGCGCGCTAGTATTTACTGTACAGCATATATTTTAATTTATTTTCCACACGCACAAGTACTGAGCCTATTGCTTATCACAGGAATACGTATAAATATCCTTGAACTCTCGATGGGTCGTGATTTGTGAGTCCACACACGGCTGTCGAACTAACAATTTGAACAGGGTATGTATACGATTAAACCATTTGATAGATTAATTATGCAAAATTGGAGACTATGAATGCAGGCTGAAGATATTCTGAATTATTCTCATCGATTGACGCACAAAGAGAAAGCGCTGAATACGGTTTCCTCGCCAAAGTCCCATCTTGTAGTTCGGGAATTCCGAAAGCTAAGCTCAGCTTTAAAAGGGAGTCTCGCTGGACGAGACCTCTGCTCTGCTTACTCTCTTGTTTCTCAGCAGTAGGCTACAGGCCGCGCTGTGTTCTTCTCAACGTTTTGGATGTATCCTGCGATGGCTTGCGTTTACTATATATTAATATCGTTCTGCATTCCACCTATTCCTCTCTCTCTCTCTTTCTGATATATATATATATATATATATATATATATATATATTTATATATATATATATACACATACATACATGCATGTAATGTGTGCGCATATGTTCGAGAAAAAAAAAAAAAAACAGTAGAAAATCTGGAACAAAACCATTCAGAACGGAACGGTGGCTGAGAATTCAGTAGAGAAAGAGAAAGAGAAAGAAATAAGTTAGATTTGAATATGCGGAACGGGGTCTGTATCTCATTCCAGTTGCAATCTGGGAATTTTGTTTGTTATACGTTTTATTAGAGAAAAGAACTCTCTCTCTCTCTCTCTCTCTCTCTCTCTCTCTCTCGCATCTCTCGCTCTCTCTCTCTCTCTCTCTCTCTCTCTCTCTCTCTCACACACACACACACACACACACACACACACACACACACACACATATATATATATATATATATATATATATATATATATATATATATATACATATATATATATATATATATGTGTGTGTGTGTGTATATATAATGAGAATACGTTTTACTTAAACCTTTGAATTTTCTTTTAAAAACCGATGTTTTCTATACAATTTGTGCTAAATATTTAGTCAAATCACACTGACCACCGAAAAAAGACCACAAATCTATGGCCAGAAAAGTATTGTATCGGGTACGAATGCATTTCAAGTGAATCACGGGTTGAAATTGGGCGAGGCACTTCCAGTTCAATGACTTGTGGTTACATGCACCCTCCGGCTGTGTACTAAAAAATTGGGATCACACGCAAGAGAGAGAGAGAGAGAGAGAGAGAGAGAGAGAGAGAGAGAGAGAGAGAGAGAGAGACAGTACTTCGAAACGTACTTGATTGCCTCTTTGGAAACGAGAAGTTGCTACCAAGTATGCTCTGACCTGGAATGATTTGAATGAACCACTGGACCATGTCTAGTTAGGTTCCAAACACACACACACACAGAAATTCCACTGGATGTTATGAACATTAATGATATCAGTACTAACATCTTTAAGAATCGCAACCAGTATGAAAAATATGGGCAACATTGACAGGACCCTTTCCTTGTAACCCCTGTAAAGTAGTTTGTCTTCAATCAAAGATTCGTTTCATGGAAGGAACTTTCAGTAGTAATTAGGCGTTCAAGATGGCGTATTAAATCAGTCATTCTAAGTATATTGAAGTCCCAATGTAACACTTTCAACAACCAAAGCTTTCGTGTTTTCAATACATAGGACCTCCGGGTATGGTTTAGGACAAGTTCGTATTAAGGTCCTTTTATATTCAGTTGCCAAAAAATAATTTAGTGAGAATTTGGGTCTTCAGAAAACCAGGCAAACGCAAGCACGGGCGTTAAATTATGCATTACCAAGACAGTAGAGGGAGCCAAAGAAAATCTCAGCTATTAAGGTAAGGCAGACTGGATAGCAAAAGTCGTCTGGCGTATTTTGTATAGGAAGAAAAATTGTGTTCCCGTTCAACACATCTCGTAAAGAATGTAGGCCGATGTGTTTTTCCCACAGTCCCAGCTTAGAGTTACACGAGCAACACTAAAGACTTATACATGGTGAAGTTTGGATAGTCAAGGTATCATTTGGGCTTTCATTTCTCCGTTAAGTGTTGGAATCATCAGTAATTTTATTCTGCCTCGAGTCACACGTAACTGAAGAAAGTCCATAAGAAGTCTGTCGTTGAGAGTGCGTTAGGCATGAGTGTCATTGACCCTGCCTGCTACGGTTCAGACACGAACAAATTCGGTAGCAGTTTTAGATTGTTTTGGAGGTTAATGATAAATCATAATAAATGATTTCATGTCAGTGTCATTTTTACACGGTTGCAAGATAGAGCATTTTCTGACTACGAAAGGTGTAATAAGATAGATG
>NC_061089.1:26996882-26999382 GCF_015104395.2 Macrobrachium nipponense
TCTCTCTCTCTCTCTCTCTCTCTCTCTCTCTCTCTCTCTCTCTCTCTCTAATAACTAGGAAAAGAGCAGTGTGAAACAGCGACACTTCATACTGGTCAAGATGAATCAATCAGTATCAACTAGGTTCGAGTCCATTCTCGCCTTAGTATCACCATGACATGACACACACTCAGGGTACTTTGATGGGACGTGGTTGGAATACTCGAGTAATTTCTAAGTTCACCAAGCGGTTCAGGAGATGAATAGACCGCTATCCCATTCACATTTCTCAGAAGAGCGATCAATACTATTTCATGACTGATCGCTAATATACAGGCATACTAGGCAGGGAAACGCACTTACGAAAAGGTTCCTCATAATGAATTATACATTAAATTTTCTCTCTCTCTCTCTCTGTGGCCTTGTAGCACAGGTGGTAGTAAGCTCGACATAGCTGAGTACATCTGTGTTTACTCCCAGGACGAGGAGAGACGAGATGGTTGGTTAAGTTTATTGATAAAAGTAGTGAATAAGGTACGTGGTCCTTAACGTATTTACCACCGGTTCACAGACGATTTACCAGGGGGAGAGAGAGAGAGAGAGAGAGAGAGAGAGAGAGAGAGAGAGAGACCATTCGCAGGCACTCATCCATTTACATCTATAGTGAGTAAGGCCGTGAAATATGGCAAAAAGTTCTGCGCTTTTAGGTCGCAAATACAGAACCTCAAGAATTACTCGAATTATCACGACCCTCTTATCTGTCCTGAGAGGGAAGAGGAGGAGACAGAAGATAAGGGGAAGGGGAAGAAGAAATCCCGGTGGGAGCGGGGGAGGGAGATGGAGAGAGACAGAGATTTAAGGAAGGAGAAGCAGGCGGCAGCAGCAGCAGCAGGTCCGGATGGTGTCGAAGGCTGGCAGGTAGGCGGGGCAATAGTCTCTGAGGTCACAGGGTCAAGCGGAGAAACCGCAGCTCCATTGGGGGCAACAATGGACTTTGCCCCCTCCCCTCCCCACCTGAGGAGACCAGCAGAGAGAAAAGATGGGACCTGACCCTCCTTCCCGTTGGGATAAAGAAAATGGATAAATGGGACTTGGCGCTCTCCTTTAGCCGACGAGCAAAGAGGATAAAATGGACATGACTCTTCCCTCTGCTAAGACCAGGTAAATAGACAGGAGGGACTTGGCACTCCCTCCTGAAGGGAGGATAGTCAGAACTTGGTCCACCTCCCCCAATCCCCACCCCCCCATGAGACCAAGTAAGTTGTTAGGTGGGACTTCGCTCGCCCCTGAAGGGCTCCTGCAGTAAAAAAAATTGAACCTCATCCTTCCCCCAAATTGGACCAAACGAATGAAGACTTGACCCTTCCCCCTGATACGACCGAACACGTAAATAGTTGGACTGGCCCCTTCCCACTGAAGGGACTACAATAGATGGGACTTGGCCGCCCACACACCCCGTGAGAAGATCGGGCAAGTGGACAGAGAGATCTTCGCTGGCACACTGGAGAAAATGGCTCAAGGGGTGAACGGTGACTTCCAGCAATGACTCGTGTTAAGCAGAGGTTTTCACTATAACGCCAAGTAGCCGTTGGGTAGCCGCAAAGGACTCAACTGGAAAGTGCAAGAGCCCGTGCTCATATAGGGTCGGCAATCTGAATCAAACGCCAGGTCTCCCGTTACCATTTGATTTCAGCGGATTCCATCATACAACATTATTCTCCGGTCTAAACTGAATCTATTATTATTATTATTAAACTGTAACTCCAAACAAAGGGGGAGGGGGAGAAACCTCAATCATACTTCACGTGCTGAGATGTTGACTGACTAAAGCTTCTACAACATTAATATTATTACTGTTAATTAACAGGTGTTTGAGAAGGCTGGGGTTACAGAAAATAGGTTACTGGACAGGTTACGGCGAGAGGGAGACGAGTGCAAAGGTGTTCCTTTGTTGAGAGGAAGTTCTAAAAAAGGAAAGGATTGGGAGGTGGATGTGGAGGAGGAGGAGTAGGAGGCGGCACAAAGGACTCCCTTAGGAAGGGAGGAAGGGGGAAAGGACTCCAGGACCAAGCCGTAGGTAGTAGCCCTTCTGGAATGTTTAAAAGTACAGAGATGAAAAAAAAAAAAAAAAAAAAAAAAAAAAAAAAAAAGGAGAATTTCGCTGCTTCCTCCTGTTGCGTTTGTAAGTGGAACAGAGGAAATTTTTACCCTGGTGGGGATACAGCATGAAAAGCATCGCAGTTTTATAGTGCATATATCCGGAGGCAATAAACACTATAGGGACTGGCGGTTGGCTCTCTCTCTCTCTCTCTCTCTCTCTCTCTCTCTCTCTCTCTCTCTCTCTCTCTCTCTGTGATGCTGTATATTTTATTGCAGCTTTACAAAGAGAACATATATACACCAGCCCTCCACTCCGTTGGTTTATTGGATTTTTTCGGCGTTTTTCGCTATAAATGGTTTTTCGGTTGCTGCTGGGGAGCGGATTTCATTGTTTCCAACCCCTTTATAAATGAAAGGAAAA
>NC_061089.1:27004382-27069382 GCF_015104395.2 Macrobrachium nipponense
ATTTTCTAATGGAGTTTCATCCTACCTCCCCCCCTCCGAAGGGGGTGGGGGTGAGAACGGATTCCCTGGAACGGAGCTGGTTCTGCCCGTGAAACCTGGCTGGTTATGCCCGTCGACTTCGTTAATTTATGAATTTATCATATATAATCTCTGGAAAAGAATACTATAAGATAAACATCAATGACATCAAAGAGGGTGGCGTTTGAGAAGGGGATTGACAGACAACGAATGAGAAGGAGAGAAGTGAGAGAGTAGATGGGGTGTCAGGGAGAAGAAAGAGTAAAAAAGACAGGGAGGGTTGGAGAGAGAGACAGAGACACAGAAGATGGGTGGTCGGAGAGAGAGAGAGAGAGAGAGAGAGAGAGAGAGTGCTAGTATTAGTGAGAAAAAAGAGGGCAAGAGACAGAGATGGTTAGAGAGAGAGAGAGAGAGAGGGAGAGTAAGAGAGAGAGAGTAGAGGGGTTGTTAGGTAGGAGAAAGATGGAAAAAAGGAAAAGAGAGAGAGAGAGAGAGAGAGAGAGAGAGAGAGAGAAGAGAGAGAGAGAGCAACTTTATCAGTTGTCATTCAGAGTTATCCCGAGCAGAGTTGGGTCGGTCAGCTAGTATATATAAATCCTATTAAGAGAGAAGTCACATGAAACCGGACAAAGCAACCAGTACTTTAAAAATGGAAAAATCTGAACACAGGATATTTAACATCAGTTCTCCAAAAATAGGCTGCAGTATACCCTTCTCCCTGAATGTCTTGGAAGCTTACCTCGTTAAGTTAAATATCCGCTGTGATATGTATACTGTTGGTTCTAAAAGCAACAGATAATACGCTTTACTAATCCAATACTCAACTGTCAGCATTAATAACCCATATACAAAAATGAAATGGGATATTTATGCTCTCTCTTTATTACTACTACTTCTACTACTACTACTACTACTACTACTACTACTACTAAAGTACTTGCTTTGTTCGCAAGTTTAGTTAGGTACGCCGCCCACGAAAACTTTTTTTTCAATTGATTAGTCTGTCGTGACAGAAATTTACAAATAAGAACGTGGAACACGAAAAATGAATGAGAGAGAGAGAGAGAGAGAGAGAGAGAGAGAGAGAGAGAGAGAGAGAGAGAGAGAGAGAGATGAAGATGAAGAAAACTCCATAATCCCAACTGCTGAATCTTCTAATCTGCATTTTGTGTTTCTTCTAAAATAGAATTAATGCCGTCTTAGAGAGCAACAACGGGAAATTATGATGTCTTTCATAAAAGATAATAGTGCTAAAGTCATAATAATTTTATGTGTTACGTTTGATATGCTCGAGGTATGAAAAATCTATCGCAGGAAGAAATCTCAGTTTAAAATTAAGTCTTGAAATATGAATAGACGACACATACAATTTACATACAGGCAACAAAATAATGTAGTACTTATGCTCTGCCCACTAACGACGATTTATAGATTTATAAATTACAATTTTTTCAAGACTAAAAAAAAGCGGAAGTTTCACAGAAATCCTGAAGACCTGATTTTAGACACCCTCCAAATGACGAAAGATACGCTTCAATTTCTGGTGATTTTCCGCGGGTAAAAACGCTTCACATCGTGCGTGCGACCATTATGTCACAAAACAAAAACAAAAGCAAAAATGTCAAACTTACAACTTTGCCAGAGCACTAATGATACGAGTGGCAGTACATTTTCGTTGTTGTAGTCCGATAACGGTTTCTAATTTTTTTTTCTTAAATCGGAGGTTCTTGGTTACCAAGTTTACATTTTATGGGTCTTTGAACTTTTTATTCTTGTAGTTTCGATCCATTTCTTTGCAAAGCCTTGCCTTCCCTGATTTATCCTCTTGTCATCAGTCTAATGCATCGAAAGATAAACAATGAACTCAAAACTGAATGCGTGAAAAGTTCAGCAGCTTACGAGGGTGAACAGAATTTCGTGCATATGGAAGGGATAAAAAAATTGCCAAAATGTATTCATAGCCTTTACTCATTTAATGCCAACCTTTGCACCGTAAAGACACACGTACCCATAAACGGTAAATCTTCAAAAACGCACTTCTTCCTCGCTTGAATCCCTAGTCCGGGTCGCCACTTCTGACGAACCTTTTCCAGGTCTTCCGTCAATCACTGAAGGGCTCAGTTCGTCATTTGCTTGAAGGACATATGCCTTCCTGCCTCCAACCCTCCCAATCCGCCGAGAAAAGCGATGAAACCCCAAACCATAAATTCGAAATAAAGCAAAATATTATCATAAATAACTGAATTTTCATAATTTTGATATTAATATTCTCTACTAATGCACACTTTGTGTATCTTCAGAAACCGAGTGTAACAGAAAATGAACTATAATCCCAACATACATGATAAGCAGTGCAATTGTACTCGAGACTATTTTTGACTCTAATACCATCAACGAAAAGATGGAGAGTTCATTAACTATATTAAAAAGATGTATGCAAAAACTCCCCCGCGCTTAGACTGCAAAAATCCACTACGGACCACATCCGGAGCAGCGAAAACTACAGTAACTGACTGACTGATTTATGTGAACAAAAGTGAAGAACAAGGACCACTACATCTACACTGCAGAAAAATTCTCTTGACTTTTTACGGCCAATGATACGTAGCGTTGGTAGGAATTAAAATTGTACTTCTGGACTTGATAGACAGAAATCTGGAGCGTGGAACGTTTGGTCCATCTCATTTGGGCGCTGTTCATATTGAAGCTGCTGTAACAGCGTCTAGTTAATGCGGATCCTGTAAAGTTGATGCAGAACTGCATGGGGATGAAAGCAGCGCAATTATAATTATAGGCAGACTAAAGCAAACACGAGTTTTAGCTTTCACGCAGATAATATAGAAGTTATAACTGCACTGTAAACATTAACAACCGAAATTAGTGCAACCATAACATAAAACATCATAAAACTTACACAATATCAATATCTACACAGAGCCGCTTGCTTGATTCAAATAAAACTAAAATCTGCAGCTATTCTTGACAGATATCAGTCCCAGAAAAATCAATTTAAAAAACTTAGCGGACATCCTCTCGTGCCTATCTTATGCACGTTTGCACAATTAGTTTGCTTCTGTAAACGAAATGTATTGATATATACATTAATCCCCATAAGTTAATTATAACAAAGAAACGCCTCCGATTTATACAAAAATGTGATTCTCTCTCTCTCTCTCTCTCTCTCTCTCTCTCTCTCTCTCTCTCTCTCTCTCTCTCTCTCTCTCAAATTGAGGGATCTAAATTCAACTCTTGTCGACCATCGTGGGCCACACACACACACACACACACACACACACACAGAGAGAGAGAGAGAGAGAGAGGAGAGAGAGAGAGAGAGTATTTATTATTCCGTTAAATGTAACCATCAAAATGGAGGACCTGGAAGAAGTATTCTTTACTATATCGAAGTGAAAGTATACATGCGGTACATTGCCAAAGAAACGATAACCCTGTGTCTTATTCAATGCAAGGCTTGAGCAAAAGAAAGTAAAAAAAGAGAAAGGTATGAAAAATCATCATATGACTTTTACGTACGAAGACGATTGGAGAAATGTTGAAAATATTCTGGCTGCCTTACTAAAAGGAACAGCCTCATTACATAAACTACTGGTTGGTCAGTGTTCATGAAATAAAATCAGTGCCTCGGTATCAGTCATACCTTGAAGAGGGTGAAAGGATTGCTTTACACTGTTCTATAGGCGGCACACTGTAGAAAGTTATGATCATTATTTTCTGCAATGACCGTACTCTCGGATTTTACTTTTCATTCACTTCACTGGTCTCTTCCCACATAGCTGTGCAACTTCTTCCATTGCTCCAGTGTTCAGCTCACTTCAGGATGCTCCTTCCTTCAGGCAGCCCTGCGAGATTCCAGGAGTGTGATCCGGTGGTCTCGTGAAACTTTTCATCTATAATGAGAGTTCTGTCAGAATGGAATGGAATATAAAATTTAGGCCAAACGCTTGGATCTATGACGTCACTCAGCGCTGAAAAGGAAGTTGACAGTGAGAATATTTTAAAAGATGTAGGAGGAGGAAAACCTGACCGTTGCACTTTGACAGAGCTGTTACGAGAGAGTGAAAAGTACGATGGGGAGAAAGAGAATATGGAAGGGAATTACGGTAAAAGGAATGAAAGAGGTTGCAGTTAGGAGCCGAAAGGGACTCTGCAAAGAACCTAAAATAATGCCTACAGTGCACCGTGTGAGATGCGCTGACCCCCTGAAGAGAAATTCCGTCAGAAGCAACTGCAGACAGACGACTGGCACACCTTACATAAAACGGACATAAATAATTAGAGGTTGATGAAGATAAAACACGTCCTAAGTCGGCCTTTAAGCCTTATCCCAACCAACAGAGGCATTCAAACGTTTGATATTGAGACCATATCATCATCTTTATTCACTAATCGAGAATCATTTCACTTTTGGAAAATTGGTCGCTGGTTGTGTAGACGACTTGTTACCTGCTAATTATTTTGTCTTTCTGATATCTATAAGTTATGTTATTCGTAAATTCTTCGGAATGGGTACCTTATGGGGCAATCCGTTCATTAGATAAGATGAAAATGAACATCCATAATCATTCCATAAGTTTAGCCGGAAAAAAAGACGCTAAAACTCTTCATGGGATGATTTGGCTTGTGAGAGAACAATCGGGTAAAATATTGAACTATCTTTCATGATATATCTTGAACCTTTGAACACAACTGAAAATACCATCCTTATCCTGTGGACACTTTACTCTTCTAAACCCCGGTATTTTTCTGACTATATTCTCAGTAGTGACTTTGAAAACAAAGTTACTGCTGGACATCATGCTTATGAAAAGATACTTCAGCTCACAAAAACAACATTAAGCTCCCTTTACGGAAATAAAAGCTTCTAAGCTCTTGGTTCAATCTGTCTCACCGGGAACACTTTTTCTTCACAAGACCGAGCCACAAATGTATATTTAGTGTCACTGTTTCTTTCAGCACCCCTGAAAGCGGATTACCAGTCGGAACATCACAAAAAAATTAATAATTGCTTTGTTTAGAAGTCAAATCTCTCGTCAGTTCTTATGACCCACTCACTCCCTTTCAGTAGATCACATTTTGTAACCGTGATTCAGTTGGGATAAACATCTGCATCCCTTGCTAACCTGAGCGCCAGTCAGTCAGCTGTGCCGAAATCCAGTCTTAAAAGTACAAATATTTTGAACAATTTACTTCTTGCCAAAGCATTTAATAAATAGAAGATGTTAATTCAAAGCCACGAGTAAAGGCCAGCTCAAAAACAACGCGGTGTAATGCCATCTGACCTACTGCGCTCAGCTGTCAATGCATAAGAGAGAAAAAGTGTCGGGGGGAGGGAGAGGGAGAAAGGAAGGGGGTGGGGGCCGAAGGCGAAGGAAAAAAAACTGGGGGAGAGGGAGATCCATGTCTCAAGGATGTTCAGTGCTTTAGGCCACTCTGCAGCTTGTCAAATGGCCTCTCTGAAAGTTTTTGTTATAAGTACTTGAGGCGATTTTGAGAAGATGAAACCATTCGCTGGCTGTGTGTGTGTGTGGTATTGCATCGGTAATCACGGGTATTATCCAGTTTCCCCACACAATTAAAGGTTAATCCATCTAAATTTAACACTTGGCTTTACCCTAATAACATATACCTTATGAAGCACTCCAAGACATTTGATCTATGAAAAAAAAAGTTCTTATTAAAAAATATTAAAGGTTGGGGAGGAACTGAAGAAAAAATGATACGTACATTAAGGCGCAGATGGCCATTTAAGAATTAGGTATCAATACAGGGATAAATTCGCGAACATAAAACCCTCAGAAACTAAATTTGTGTCATTAAAAAACATGATTCCCAGTACATATGAACTTACATATAACACAACCCTGGATTTCGCTATGCTCTGCTGTGAAAGGCGCTCTATCAATGATACCAAACCTTTATTTTTTGAGTGGTGGAGTAGATGGATTCAAAAATTTCCCCGGATCACAAAATCATATACATCCATGTAAGGGCAAAATAATGATTTTCATCACATGATATGCTCTGTCATTTGCGAATTCATAACGGAGGGCGGGGAAAAAAGAGAGAGCATTTGCATAGAAAAACATTTTGTATATCCATTAGGCTGATGAAGCAACTGCGCTCGGATTATGTTGGACTTTATTATCGCGAGCATCCGAGGTTGTTTAGCCTCGTGAAATAATACCGCCACCAAAATCGAGAGGGCGCTATTTTTTCCCCCTTTACGTTTTTGGAGTTCACAGATAGAATGAACACTACCTGAACCTGACACGGTTATATTTTATGTTCATGTACACTTGCTGCCGTTGAAATTGAAAACTGACTTTTTCGTTAATTAAACATATGGAATCCCCGTTGCATTTCTGGCTCAGAATAAAGGGAAAGATTAAATGGGAGTCGGGTTTTCTTTATTCTGCCATTTAAAAAAGAACGGTAGCTAACTACGGCCGAAAACATACAAGCTCTGTTGTCCATATCCATATACTCATTTTCTGGTGTGACTGTACGGCATTACAAACGCGCCACTCCTTGCGCGCACGTGCACTCACGCATACATTACACGCGCACACACACACACACACACACACACATATATATATATACATATATATATATAATATATATTATATATATATATATATATATATACATATCACCTATTCGCACTAGAAGTGACTCCTGAGGGGAGAGAGTTCTTATTAATTGTTTTAAAAGAATGCCGGTCCCATGAGCCTCTCCACCCTGGCTGTGAACTGTCCCAAGCCACTATTTATTGTCTGATGCATAATTCACAGCTGAGGTCAACAGAGGCTCCAGGGTTTTAAGCGACCGTGCCTGAATTATCTCAACTTTCATGACAATCGAACCCTGGCCCTCTTCCTGCTGAGGCGAGAGTCACGACCGGTAGATCATGAGATAAAGTGGCATCACGTGTAAAACGAGCGAAACGAACTGGTAAAGATACTATATTCTATACAACTGAGGAGTTTACAAGAACTTAAGAATACATTCCAACAACATCAGCAATGTGACTGCTCTTAAAAATCTGAAGGCTGGAAAAATTCATCTGAAGAGTTTTTTTAACAATATTAGACGAAATGACAATGAAGAGCGTAGCTTCCAACATCAAAACTGGTGAAGGTCGGGGCGTTAGAAACGAGCTCGTGAAAATGTTACACATATGTCATATTGCCAGAGGTGTGATGTTAACACAAAGCATGAGTGAGAGGGAGAGAGAATAAAGCATTACGCTGGATAATGCGTTTCTCCCGAAAAAGGACACACTCCAGCTGTGTACTTTCAATAACGCCTTAATACACAGGCACCGGAAAATATGCTGGCCGCAAGTGTGACTGACCCTTCTTATACGGGAGAGTTCGGCATTTAGCCATCACTAAAGCAAAAGAAGGGCGTCACTGTTTTTCATTACAGACCATTATGGGTTTGTTTAAGAATAATCTGTGCCCGTCATCATCAACAATAAGTTTGATACAGTGACGCAGGTTGATAACTTTGTCGATACTGGTGATTAATCTTTTGGCAGAGGTAATCATGCCTTAGTATGTGTTGGTGTGCCTTGTTAGCATATAAAATTACCCTCTGCCTTAAAACCGGAAATGTCCAGCTTCGAATGGTTACTTCCGCTATCCGGGCATTCTGTTCAGCAGGCAGTTCTGCAGAAGGTATTGATAGGATTCAAGAATATTGTTCTATTAATAGGACGGATTGCGACCTCAAAAGAAAATAATGCGAGACGCTCAGTTTAAGATTTTGGATGATGTGAATTCTTGTGCACACTTATTCTTTTTATTCAAAATATTTTACTCTAGCTGTTGCTCAAGTACAGTGTTAGATTAGGGGACTGATTGCTTCCTAAAACTAACGCAACAGGATACGCATGACAAAGCAGTAACTGATTATGGTGAACAGCACTGTTTCCCATAATGATAAAACGGAAGATGTGAAAATATCGTTTTAAAGTTTGTCATTTAGCACCCAAATACAGAGAACGACATTAGCAGGCGAGGTTTTCGGTAACTGACACCCTATTTTCGAATGTGCTTTTACAAATATAGACATTTAATACTTGTCTTCAACTCTGTTATGTGCTAAATAAAAAATACAATCTCAATTTAAGAACGAGGACTTGACAAGCCTATCAGTAAACTGATTCGAAGATGTCAATACCACGATATTTAAATGAGCTCCCAACGCCAGGCTACATAAGGTAATTACCTACTCTCCTTAGTTCTCTTAGAAAATGGTATTTATAAATCAAGTGGTACTTTTTCGTATAATAAAAGGGTTGGCCTTGTTAACTTAATCCTTAATTTTTCCCCTTTTTTTCTTAGTAAAATCAGTATTTAATAGTTTGATATATGACTAGGTCGCTGTAGGTCATGAGAGTATCTTCAGGAAAGAATAAATGCAAATCGGATAAGGACAGAGATTTCTTGTCATCCGTATGTAGTAATACAGAATCTCTATCATCACCAAAGACCTGTTTTTTAATATTTGATGGTATATACACATTACTATACGTATATGTATATGTATATATATGTATATATATGTATATGTATATGTATAATATATATGTAGATGTATATGTATACATATATATATATAATATATATATAATATTTATATATTATATAGATATATATATATATATATATATATATCTATATATATAATATATCTCTATATATATATATATATATAAGTGAGAGAGGTGGAAGTTACAAGAGAAAACAATAATGCCCTTTGGAATACCAGTGAACATTGTTCCAATATTTATTGCAGCTTACCTCTACAATTCTTTGAAATCCAACACATACGCGTATCTTTTTTCCATTTTACTTTAAACCGAGAGAACAGTTTACAAAATAGAAAAAAAGGGGGGCAATATACCAGAACTGAAAGCAGAAAATAATACATAAGCTACATAAACTAAAAATGCGATCTACCTCTCTACTCTCACGTGTGGTTACAGATGGCGGAGAAACCTGTTAATTGTAAAATCCTACAAAACAACAAAGCAATTTGAACGTTAATTTGTGGAGGCGAACTGGTATGCCATGGAGATGTGAATCCGGGAAATGAAATAAAAAAAAATATTTTCACCACTCAAATGTCTAATGTAATTATAATGTTTTCCTAAGTAATATCAGATGTTTAATTTCACACAAGACTTCATTATTTTTAATCTGCCAGGGAGACAATTTTAACTTTATTCAGCATTTTTCTGTCACTTTCCCAACGCATCACTGATAATTTCGTTAATTACACCTATCATTTCTTTTAATCCTTATAGATTACGAAATGGACGTGGCCTGTACACAGAGAACACACATTTTCACTTTTAAAAAGTTGAATAACACACAAATATCACGTACGTTTCTCGCTTTAACGACAAAACGTGAAAATATTCTGATAGGTACAATAATTCATTCTTACCTCTCACACATAAAAATACTTATACATATACAAATGCACAGCCAGTAAATTACTACTTACACACACACACACACACACACACACACACACACACACACATATATATATATATATATATATATATATATACACACACACAACACGCACTTACGCGCACCTGGTAAGTCGAATACACATTCACGCTGATACATAGATGGCACGCGCACGCATGTACACACATACAAACAAGTGCCTGCACAGTGGTTAGATAACGCGCACGCATATACATACATACAAACAATTGCCTGCACAGTGGTTAGATAACGCGCTCGCTCGCTCAGCTGATGAATGCAGACTAATGACATACTATTTTCAAATGACCTGAAACCAAACCTGGCGTGTTTTTTTTTAATCTATAAGCTCATTTAACCTAGACTAAATCAACTTCATTTGAATATCTGAGAAAATGTTTGAAATTTCTGTCGTATTTATGGTAAGAAAAGGTCATATTTACAGTGCGAGGTTTACTATTGCAATGGAGGCTTGTTTTCATCATGTAAGCTTAATAAAATCACATTTTAAGGATAGTTTTAGCAACTAACCACCCTATCAAACAAAAACAGTAGGTCCGTTAACTACTCTCTTGGTTTTGGAGCTGAAAGTAAATATCCACAGCCGATATCGGAGATGTTTCTATCTTTCTTTAGATTGTCAAGTGCACTGTGGCAACAGAAGTAAATAAAAACTTTTTCTAAATTTACGAACACACTATTAACGTAATGCTGGCGTGATTGACGTAAAATTTTTGAATAGACGAACGAATTAAAACAACTGAGCATACCATAACTGAGAGGAATAGCAAGCTGCAAAGATATAGGCGTCAACATTTCAGCAACATATCTCCATTCCAGCAATCACGATCAACTTCAGTCATATCCGCTGCGGATATTTTCTGTCTCCTCTGAAGAGACCTGCCATACATTTTTTGTTTATAATATGCATAGTCAAACTTTCAAAGAAATGAGAAAATGGTTTATTAGTTTTTATTGTTATCTTTATTATATGATCACTTAGATGGAGAAGCGATTAAAAACATTAAAACATTAAAAATATTGGTCGTAAGGTTTTACCCAGAGGCCTCACATTTTGTCTGCATGACCTAGGGAATATTGGTCAAGTCTTGAATGTCCTTTTAATATTCTCACCAAACAATTCGTTTTAAATCTATCTTTCGAATAAACGGTAATTCACTCAGACTGCCTTGCAACACTTAATGCAATGCGCCTCTGACTGGACAATAATTGCGTCGTAATTCACGCATACGCAGATCAATGTTCGGAACTCTTTAATAGGTAATATGTATATAGAATGTATATGTAAATAAATGCAAATATATTTATATATATATGTGTGTACATTTTATATATATATATATATATATATATATATATATATATATATATATATATATAGCTTGGCCTCTCGTTCATATAAGCAAGATTAACATTATATCACTGTCATGGCAGCACGCATAGAATAATAATAATTCTTCCTGTGATAATCCTAAGTCAGAGAGCAATGACAAGTTAAACAGGGTAGGGTGACAACGCGTCCCATAAATATTTTCTTTCTGAGCCTTTGTAGGTAGATAAATACAACTCGAACAATAATATTACAATTAATATCCTCTGCCTAACGTGGAAATTAAACAAATACATAGCAATCTTCTTAATAATACTCGTTTGAAATCAGTTAAGCTTTCGCAATTAAACTGCGAACGAAACAAAAGGCTGATTCTTTTGTTTAGTATATGGTGCTCATTTGCAAAATGAGCGTCGACTTTGACGTAAAATATCCGTCGTTGTCATGACTTTCAGAATACTCTCCTCTCTCTCTCTCTCTCTCTCTCTCTCTCTCTCTCTCTCTCTCGTCTCCTCTCTCTCTCTCTCTCTCTCTCTCTATGACCCCTTCAGACTGAACTCTGAAAGCACCGCGTGTTTGCATTTCATTTTCAACTGGAGAGTTTTTGCACCAGGTGTATTTTCATAGCATTAAATGCATGCACTTTTAATCAGAAAAGCTGCGGTGCCACACAAGAGTTGCAGAAAAGGAGGGATGACAGGGAGGGGGCGGCGGAGTAGGAGGGGGGGGAGGTGGTAGGCTGAGGGGAGACAAAAGGAAAAGGACAGATGAAAGGAGGGAGGACTCTGAGGAAGACAGGAGGAAGAGAGGGATAGGGCGAAGGAAGCTGAGGAAGGACAGACGAAAAGGAAAAGGAAAAGGGTGAATGTTGTCGCAAGTATATTTTGTCACGGACACTCAAAGGCTCATTTTCTTTGACTTTTTTTTTTTTTTTATCTCGTTCGACGGTCGTTGCGGGTGAATGGCTCGACTCAAGAAGTTATCAAGCTTGAGCTACAGTTTCGTTCGTCCTTTACCTTTCTTTCTCTGCTTCACTTTTCATTGTTTTTACGTTCACCTGCAAATCTACGATACTGCTGGGAAGGTCGAATGGAAGGGAAGTGTGACTCACTCGTAAAAGGATAATGCGAATACAATTTGGGAAAATTAAAAAACTTAAAAAATCGGGGCAGAGCATACCAACTCTGCCTCTTTCTCCCTTTTTCTGGCCTATATACTACAATGCTTCTGGTGACCAGGGAAGTGAATTAGGAAACTATTTACATCTTCACTGTTATGGAAAAAGTTAGGTTGGACATCGAGCAAATGGAGATAAGGGAAAAAAAAAACACTTAACGAGAGGGTTTATCTCTCCGTTAAGATATGTACCATCAAAACGTGGGGTGAGGGGCATCGACAAAATTTTCCTTATAACATTCTGTCTGTCTGTCTGTCTGTCTGTCTGTCTGTCTGTCTGTCTGTCTGTCTATATATATATATATATATATATATACTATATTATATCTATATATATACTATATATTATATATCATATATATATTATATAATAATCATAATATAATATATCTCTATCACACACACACACACACACACACACACACATATATATATATATATATATATATATATATATATATATATATATATATATATATAATATGTGTGTGTATAAACATCTTACCCCTTGGGATGGAGTAGAGCCTTGTATATAAGCATTCATCTACGAATGTCCTTTAATAATCCAGTTCGCTCTACCTCGGATACTAAAGGACATTTTGTGGTTTGATTTTGTGGTATGATTCTCAGTGATGTGATAAAATTCATCTATATATACATAAATACATACTATATATATACATATATATATATATATATATATATATATATATATATATATATATATATATACCTTTTTAAAAAAATCCAGTTTCTAATTTTAAACTTATGTAGCTTGTCCCTTCTTTTCTTGTATGGCCTTCCTGCAATTATCTGCAAAGCGTGTTTATAACTGCTACGAGGCTGTACTTACATACAGAATTCATTTCCAAAGAAAACTAAAAAATGGACAAAACTGACTCGAAATAAAAACGGTAGCAGCAAACCGTATAATCAAAACTCTAATCAGTAGACAACAAAGCAGGTTATTTGCGCATTAAAACGTAGGTAATTTGTCCGTGTTCATTTTTACAATTCAAAGGGAAGAACGACGAAACATTTACATGCAATTTCTCTTCCTGTGAATACTTATAGATTTCCATTTTCCATGAAAAGCATAACGGCTTTATTTGCATGCGAACCGCGCGCGTGCCGTTGTTTTGTAGTTTGACCTGCCTCTTTTGTAGCTGCTGCTCTGTAGCTGAAAGCTCACGTCAACACATCTGCGCCAAACGTTTGATTATACCATCTATTTATTGTTGTTGCCGGACGAATTACGACACCGGAGTCATTTCTCATGTTATTCTAAGGGGGGGATGTTCTATTGGAATGGAATATAGCATTTTGGCAAAAGGCCTAGCCCTGGGACCTATGAGGTCATTCAGCGCGGAAAGGGAAATTGAGAGTAGTTAAAGATGTTGGACTAAGAAACAATTATTAGGATAATGGGGTGGAAAGTAAGATGAAAGAAATAGACTATGAACAGTAAAAGAAACGAAAAGAGTTGCAGGTAAGGGCCGAAGGGACGCTGTAGTAAGCAATGCCTATAGTACACCGCATGAGATGCACTGACAAGACTAGGGGGCTAGGGGTCTAGGGGACTAGAGGGGGGGATGTTCTATTGGAGGCTCGCGAAAGAGGAATTATACGCGTTTTGCAACCTAAATGCGACGCTCGCTCGTCCCTCCAAAGCTTTTGTGTGCACAGTGATGCACTGCAGAATCAAGAGATTGATCTCAGAGGGGTTTGTAAACGCTGATAACATTACAGGAAAACAGGAAGGCTGGCGGAACGAGGAGGACAATATTTGCAAAGTCTGTTCGCGAGCCAATATCAATGCGACGCAATTATATCTAGAAAAAGTGTTTTCATAAACGTGAAATCTACTGCGATACACGAGTGTGTATACAAACAAACATATATATATATATATATATATATATATATATATATATATATATTATCTATATATATATTATTGTGTATATACTGTACTATAAGATAGATTTATATAATATATATATTATTAATATATTATATATAATTATTTATATTATAATAATATATATATAATTTTTCAACGTACTCAACAGTGGTAATGTACTGTGCGTGAATGAATTCGTTCTCAAATATAATCGTCATATCATTTAAATATATGCTTTTGCCCCTATACAACTTTTTTTTCTCCAACTCTGAGACTTATAGAATCATAAATTCGGCGTATGGCAATTCCAAAACATTTCGTTTCCCAAGACAAAACTTATAGGAAACCGAAGAGGTAAAGATTACACTCCCTGCTAATTTATTGTGGTGAACTGTACAAATATTGAAACTTATTACAGGAAAAGTTTCTTCATTATTTGTCATCTACCACCCTCCCTGATTGTTACAGACACGAAAGAGAGAGAGAGAGAGAGAGAGAGAGAGAGAACCCTTTGGGTATAAACCTGTATCGCACAGAACCACCAAATCCCTCAGGGGCATCTTGAGTAGGAGGAGGAGGAGGAGGATGATCGTAACCTACCTGTGAATGGTGTCGCAGGAACAAGTTTGCACTGAGCGCGGCACATTACTGGCGGGTGAGCTTGGGTCGGGTTGTCGGGTCCTATTATTGATCCCGGGGTAGGGGGAATTCAGCCGGTCGAATTTTTCAGAAATTGGCGACCGGTAATGGCGGGGGTCTGGCTGCTGGTTAAGTTTTTGGCAAGGAAGGAACCAAGGTATATATATACCTTAGAAGGAACAATCTGAGGAAATGGGAAGACGTTCGTGAGATTTTCCCACAGCCCTTTGCATAATACGACATTCCGTCTTTTTAAACCAATTGGCATCGGACGGGCAACCTTACGCCCTTTGCCAGCGCTGAGCCGGAAGAAAACTAGAAAAAGAAACATATTTGCAGCCATTACTGCAAGCAATGATGCTAAATCTAACATCAAACCTAGAATGCCACCATCGCGCATTTCATAATCCAATCCTGACTCGAAAACTTATCTTAAAATTAAACAAGCCAAATCAGTCTCACTTTGATACACTCATATTTTAAATTAGTAATAATGCCGAATAATTCCGTCATCGTTTGCAGATTTATAAATGCAACGTATAAAGAAAAAAGAAATTAGCGCTAAATTCAATAGGGGCTAATTAAATAAATCAATAACAATTCGAAAATGGATTTGAAGATAGATAAAATCCATCCCAAAAAATTAAATAACGATGAAAATGATACACAAACGTCTTTTTATCTTCGTTTGCGATGTTTTAGTTACGCAAAGACACACGGATCAAAATCTTTTAACCATTTTATTCAGAAGTTGCAGATAATATACGCCAAAAAATTTTCAAGCAGTGAATTCTATCTATGATCCCCAATAACACCAACAAGCTGTCTTTTGCATTTTATTTTCCCCTATTGTTTCTATGCATATCCTAAAGTCGATGAAGCAAAGCTGCTTCCTAATTCTTTATCTGAGAGAAGCAGTATTTCGACATTCGAAAAATTCAACCGCTCGCGATAACATGTCGATAAAACAAAATTAAAAATGATCTTGCAGATAAAAAAACACGAAGAAAATATTTCCGACACAACGAAAATGAAAGCAGCCTCCAATTCGGAGACAAAGGAAAAAGTGTACCAGAGAAGTCCCCGAAAATGATCTACTCGAAGACGGTACAGCGGCGTTCCCACGGTTTGTGTTTGTTTTTATGGGCTACACCTTTGTGGTCAGTTCGCTAGGTTTAGAACCTTTGACTCGAACGAACAGAGGAGGAGGAGGAGGAGGAGGCCGTATCCCAACAAGCCTCCCACCTGAATCCTACTACCCCCTCCCTCAACATAATGGCTCCCGGACCCACTCAAGGGTCCCCCAAATCGGAGAACTGTACTCTACGTTCCAACGCGCCCTTTCACCTTCGCCTCCTCCTCCCACTCCCTCCTCCTTCTCCTTCAGCGATCAGTGGAGTCTCAGTGGTTAACTACGAATAGCTCATGAGTCTAGGTGTGTACCATTGATTTATATAAATACGAACATTTTAAGCTGCAAGTAAGTTGTCATACCAATAATTCTATCGGCCGGATTACTTCGGCTACGTTGGGTTCAGAATTTCCCTCTAATCAGCTACTCTGCCACTTTTTCCAGCCTGCCGAAGTAGGTACTCTTGTTTCAGGATTAATAAGAAGCCAAACACGCCATGGGAATCATTATATCCTACATTCCTTGAGTGCCTATGGATCACCGTAAAACCCATGTTTCGTAGAATAACCTTGATATCAAATAATCTTTATGCCTTTGCATTTGCAACCAAAATGCAAAAATATTTATTTCTTAAGAAGTTAATATAGCTTCTTACTGCATTCTTTGTATTCACTTTCTCATCTGAATACTGAAAAGAGTATAATTATATTTACTACAAAATCATTCATAACAGGTCCCCAGAAAATGAACGGAATAAACATTCTACAATCATCATAATCGGGATAATTAATGTTAACCATAAATTCTTCCACAAAATTTTTCGGCATAATATTCAGTACAATACCCTCGAGGTGTTTCACAGCATTTGACCAATTTCCCGATATTACAAATTGTGGCGCTTCAAAACGGAAAACTTCCAAATCAGCCATTCTAAAATAATTTCTCTTTGCTGCTTAGCCTTTGACCAAATCAGTTTGATAGTACCGTAATGGCAATGGTTATGAGGCAATCCTACAGGTTTGTGGCCACAGTCAAGAGCTATTTTTTCAATAACATAAACTGGACCTAAAGATGTTGCAATCGGCTCCACTAACTCCACTCGTTCAGAGTTAATCAAATGCTGTTGAGCTACATTATGTTTAGGATCTTCAATTTCTATCAAACTGGAAGGTTTGACAAACCTAACTACATGCTTAAATGATCCGATGAACTCTCCATTCATGATTATGGACTCCGGTGAAGTATTTGGCAACCATTGCCTTCGGAACAATTTCTCGAAGACTTTGTTTTAGTTAATGATGAAAACACCCGTTATTTGTTACAATCAAAAGCAAGTTCTGCATTGGGAACGAAACCACGACTACAACCAGCACGTAATAATATCAATTTGCTGCCCCGTCCGTTGTTGTCTGAACTTCCGTTGGTCTTTCAGTTACTCCTACTATCCAGCTTGCTTTACACAGGTCTCCTAAATAAATAGTATAGTAGACTCTTCCCCTGCATCTAAGAGCCTTTTCACTTCCAGTAGAAAATTCGTTCTTCCACTCAATACGTCTCTCCTTTAATTAAATATATTTGTTCAATAACCTTTCCCATATTTGAATCTAACACCATGAAGAATTTCCACACTATGTTTCTCGTCAGCCAGGGAGTCCAGTATTTCTTCAACATCGAGATCTTATCAAGAGTTGGTATCTCCTCCCACGAATAATAATGTATACCGTGTCCCGTAATATTTCCTTATCAAAAACCTCGATATTTCTCACGATTTTTGTTCTTTTTCTTGTTTACCTACGAAGAAAAATAAACCAGTCTCATCTTTCGATATCTTTCGATCCGTCTCTTCCCTTAAATTAATCGGCAAATTGTTGCACTACGTTGAATTACTTGATGCAATGGATGTTTAATAGCATGCAATTCCTTCTCCCTTTTAAAACACTGAAGCATATATAATATTTACTTTCATTTTATGAATAATGAAGGAAGGTGGTCAACAATCACGTTTGTAGTTTAACTAGCGGTTACCTCACTTAAAGGCCACATGTGAGGAAGCCAACACCGCTAAGGAAAGAAAAGAAAAGAAAAGAAAAGAAAACAAAAGACATATCTATCAGATTATCGCCGTTATACCTGCAAAGCGTGAATGAGGTCAAGGAGTTATGACACCAGAGCTCTTCTCCTTCCAGTTTTAGCTCGCTGTAACATGATTTCACAATATTTGTTTTGCTGCTGAAATAGTTACCAAGATTGCCGAGCAATTCCCTAGTAACTTCACCTGTGTCAGTAACCATAGCCACTGCGGGGCAACTATATCTAGTACTTGGGTGTAACTAATATCCCACATTCGCTTAATGGCGTCAAGTTAAAAGCGCGTGAAATTCAAGAACTGAATGTTAACATAAACAAGGATAACAAATGATCGGGAATTACATGAGTGATGCATTCTACACCCCGAAGCAGGAGATTACAACGAGATTTTTCATTTGCATGAAGTTATTACTTGCATGTTCACGTGGTTGACTCTTTGCAGTTCTTAGCCATTTCAATTTTCACAAATCTTAAGTATTATTATTATTATTATTATTTATTTTATTTTTTTTTTTTTTTTTTTTTTTTGCTCTATCACAGTCCTCCAATTCGACTGGGAGGCATTTATAGTGTGGGGTTCCGGGTTGCATCCTGCCTCCTTTAGGAGTCCATCACTTTTCTTACTATGTGTGCCGTTTCTAGGATCACACTCTTCTGCATGAGACCTGGAGCTACTTCAGCCTCTAGTTTTTCTAGATTCCTTTTCAGGGATCTTGGGATCGTGCCTAGTGCTCCTATGATTATGGGTACGATTTCCACTGGCATATCCCATATCCTTCTTATTTCTATTTTCAGATCTTGATACTTATCCTTTTTTTCCATTTTTTCCTCTCTTTCTCTTCAACTCTGGTGTCCCATGGTATTGCGACATCAATGAGTGATACTTTCTTCTTGACTTTGTCAATCAACGTCACGTCTGGTCTATTTGCACGTATCACCCTATCCGTTCTGATACCCATTAGTCCCAGAGGTGATCTTTGCCTGATCGTTTTCTATGACTCCCTCAGGTTGGTGCTCGTACCACTTATTACTGCAAGGTAGCTGATGTTTCTTGCACAGGCTCCAGTGGAGGGCTTTTGCCACTGAATCATGCCTCTTTTTGTACTGGTTCTGTGCAAGTGCCGGGCATTCACTTGCTATGTGGTTTATGGTTTCATTTTTCGTATTGCACTTCCTACATATGGGAGAAGATGTTATTTCCGTCTATCGTACTTTGAACATATCTGGTTCTTAGGGCCTGATCTTGTGCCGCTGTTATCATTCCTTCAGTTTCCTTCTTTAGCTCTCCCCTTTGTAGCCATTGCCAATTGTCATCGCTGGCTAGTTCTTTAGTCTGTCTCATGTATTGTCCGTGCATTGGTTTGTTGTGCCAGTCCTCTGTTCTTTCTGTCTTTCTCCTGTCTCTGTATATTTCAGGGTCTTCGTCTACTTTTATTAGTCCCTTCTTCCCATGCACTCTTTAGCCACTCGTCTTCACTGGTTTTCAGATATTGCCCCAGTGCTCTGTTTTCAATGTTGACGCAGTCCTCTATACTTAGTAGTCCTCTCCCTCCTTCCTTTCGTGTTATGTATAGTCTGTCCGTATTTGCTCTTGGGTGTAGTGCTTTGTGTATTGTCATTTGTTTCCTGGTTTTCTGATCTATGCTGCGGAGTTCTGCCTTCGTCCATTCCACTATTCCTGCGCTGTATCTGATTACTGGCACTGCCCATGTGTTTATGGCTTTTATCATATTTCCGGCGTTGAGTTTTGACTTGAGTATCGCCTTGAGTCTCTGCATATATTCTTTCCTGATCGTGTCCTTCATCTCTTGGTGTTTTATATCTCCTCCTTCCATTATTCCCAGGTATTTGTATCCTGTCTCATCTATGTGTTTGATGTTGCTCCCATCTGGTAGCTTTATCCCTTCAGTTCTCGTTACTTTGCCTTTTTGTATGTTGACTAAGGCACATTTTTCTATTCCAAACTCCATTCTGATGTCCCCACCCCAGATACAATCCTTACAGTCTGGATTAGGGTATCTATTTCCTTGATGCTCTTACCATACAGCTTGATGTCGTCCATGAACATCAGATGGTTGATTTTGTTGCCTCTTTTCTTGAGTTGGTACCCGGCATCCATCTTCTGTAGTACTTTTGTCATGGGAATCATGGCTACTACGAAGAGTAGTGGGGACAGTGAGTCGCCCTGGAAGATCCCTCTCCTGATATTAACCTCTGCTAGTCTTATTCCAAAGCTTGTAAGTATTGTATTCCAGTTGCGCATTGTATTTTTGATGGTATTTTCCTCTGCCCCATATATTTTCAGGCATTCTATTAGCCATGTGTGTGGTATCATGTCGAAGGCTTTCTTATAGTCTATCCATGCCATGCTTAGGTTGGTTTTCCTTCTCCTACTGTTCTTCATTACCATTTTGTCTATGAGGAGTTGGTCTTTTGTGCCCCTACACTTCCTTCTGCAGGCCTTTCCTGTTGGTAGGGGATGGTGTTTGTCTCCTCTTAGGTAGTTGTATAGGCCTTTCACTGATGATACCTGTTAGTAACTTCCACATTATTGGTAGGCAGGTGATAGGCCTGTAGTTACTGGCTATATTTCCCTTACTCTTGTCTTTTTGTACTAAGGATGTTCTTCCTGTGGTCATCCATTTGGGTGCTTGATGATTTGAGATACAATGCTGGAGTTGTTCTGCTATTCGTGGGTGTAGGGCCTTGAAGTTTTTGAGCCAGTATCCATGGACTTCATCGGGACCTGGGGTTTTCCAGTTTGGCATTTTCTTTAGTTGGTGTCTGACTGTGTCTGTCGTGATGTCTGTGAATCTTTGTTTTATTCTCCGTGTTTCTTCTTCCTTGACTTCCTGGAGCCATGTTTGCATGTTTGTTGTGTGATACCGGATTGCTCCATATGTTTTCCCAGAGTCTCTTACTTGGTTCGGCTTCAGGAATTTCTGGGTGGTTGTCTTCCCCTCTTAGTTGGCTGTATAGTCTTTTCTGGTTGGTTCCGAATAGTTTGTTCTGTTGGTATCCCTTATTCCTGTTCATGTACCGTTGGATCTTGTGTGCTTTGGCCTTAAGCCTCTGTTTTACATCTTCTATTGTGTTGTTTAGTCCCCTCTCTTGTACTTTGTATTTCTCGTTGAGTTCCTCCCTTGTTTTCTTGCTTCTTAGCCTTTTTTCTGCCATCTCTTTCAGTTTACTCAAGTCAGATCTCATCACCATGATTTGCTTTTCCAGGTGCCTTTTCCAAGGAGGTTGCTGTTTTGGTTTCTGTTGGGTTGGTTGTGACGGTGGTGTTGGTGTTCGAATCCCCATCAGTTCTGCTACTAATCTTGCTCCTGCATATGTCAAGTTATTTGTTTCTGTGATACTGGTGGTGTGTATTAGGCCCATTATTTCATTGACCTCACTTGTTTTCTCCCTTAATTTCTTGGTGTTGTAGGCTTTCATGGAGGGGATCTTTATTCTCTCTGTATCTGGCTCCATCCATTGTCTAATCTTTTCTACCCATTCCGTCCTCTCTGTTACTTCGTCGGTGTTTCTTCGTGTGTCCTTGTTTGATACTTCATCCTCCCTGTCGTCTTCTGTGGCATCGTCTCTCAGTTCGTCTTCGTGTAGTTCGTTGTCGTGTGACATTTCCCTTTCCAGTTCTTCTGTCTCTGTTGGGGAGAGCCAGTTCTTTTTCTTTATGTTCCTTACTTGGTCTGCCAGCCTCTGCTCTGTTTGGGGGGTGTTATTCCTCTCATTCCAGATGTTGATCAATCTTCTATATCCTCTCTCCGTCGGGTTGCTTCTGATGTAGCATCTCCATATTTCCTTATTTTCTTCTCTTGTCCATTTCTTCCTTTTTGCCTCTGTAGCTCCAATCTCAGGCTGTTGATTACTTTCGTTGTGGTGGTCAGTTGCTGGATGACGACCTCCAAGTACCTGACCGTCTTCCCCTTCAATTGGGTTGAATACCTGGTTGCGGACGAAGCTCCTCTGTTGCCAGAGGTTCCATTTACGTCGTTGTCGTTTATTCCTTCATTTCTTTCCATCATTGCCTAGTTTTGCTATTTAACCCATAGCTGGGCCCTACCCCATCAGGGATAGGTACTCATTTACAGCTGAGTAGACAGAGGAAATTATGGTAAAGATCCTTTCCCAAGGAATCAACGCCGAGGAGAGCGGTCACCCATCCAACGACTGACCAGCCCCAATGTTGCTTAACTTGACTTAAGTCTATTGAAGACCTAACCAACTCCTCCACGGCGCCACTATTATTATTAGTTATTCTTATTGTTATATTATTATTATTATTATTATTAGTTAGTTATTATTTTATTATTATTATTAATTATTTATTATTATTATAGCATAGATTGGGAGAAAAAACCTAGGGCATCACATATCATTTTCATTATTATTATCATCGCCCCTTAATAAGCCTGAATGAAGAATTCACGAGAGATCAGTTAACACAGAGGGAGAACTTACTGAGAAGAAATGATTGAAAATAAAATAAAAACACTGATGACTGCAGAAACGAAGATCGCGCTAAACAAAAAGTACTTGTGGTATAACGTACAATGAGCAAAACGATTAAAAACACAGAAAAAACTCTTCAACACAAGAGATATCGGCAACTAAATCATATCGTCAGATTTACCCTCTGTAGTGATCAAAATTTAAACCGTCACGTCATAAACACAAGATAAAAGAAATGGAACACTCTTGACGAGATAATCCTTCCCCCACATAGGTGGAAAAATGATTCATCAGATACTCACTCAGCTCTCTCTCTCTCTCTCTCTCTCTCTCTCTCTCTCTCTCTCTCTCTCTCTCTCTCTCTCTCTCCAAACACACACACACATCCATATTCTATGACTCCATAAACTTGTCTCCATTTGTCAAATATCTTGCATAAATTTGTTTATGGTCACGCAACGCAACGCAGGATGAAGTTTATGTTTCTGCTGCAACACGAGAGCCACGGACCATTCTCATTCGACAATGATGCAACATTTTTGGTTGAATTTCGCACATTCTTGTAAACACAGGCACTGCGTTGTTTAGAGGGTTGGCAAAAAAATGGAAATGGGTCGAAGAATTTTCTGAAAAAATACTTTACCTTTGTGAGCTAAGCCATTTTTGGTTTTATTAATCTACGGCAGAATATCGTGATTTGCATTCACGACAACGTTTACTGTTCAACAATTCATGTTTGGTTATAATACAAATACAACATTCTCTTATGAGTGTATACTCTACACTTGCGGGTGCTTCCACAAAGCAACTAAATAAATATCAATGAGAGGACTACCACTTTCTGCGTCACTTTCTTTTCTCTTCGTGATAGCAATAAGGAAGCATCCGACAGGAACTCTGGTTATCCTACATGAACTATCCTTCAGGAATTACGCAACCAACGAAACATCATGACTGCAATCACAGGATATCATAAAATTATAATCAAAGCAAGGAAGCTTCATCCTAAATCTCCTATCTCTGGTTAGCCAAGAGGTTTACTGAAGCAACGAAGCATTCTCCTGAAATTTATGGTAATTCTACGGGAAATATCTGAGCAATAAAGCATCCTCCTATATTTCTGGTTATCCTACACACACTACTGAAGCATGGATGCATCCTCCTGAATATAGTTATTTTACCGACATTTCAGAAGCAAGGAACACTCTTGAATTTCTGGTCATACTACACAGAATGATTAAATGAAAAAAAAACATCCTCCTGGATCCTAGGCGATCCCACAGCGACTACGAAACCAGGAAACGTCTTCCAAAAACCCAGGCTATCCACAAGATAGCCTGGAATGTGTCGGCCTGGCAAAGCACTTCTCTGTACTTTCTCTATTCTCTTCTTCTAATTTAAACCCTTAACGTATCAACTTAGCCTCGGGCTCCTCTGAAGAGGGACACTCCTCGTCCCTCGTCCCCTACCTGTCCCTCTTATGTCTCCGTGGAGGGCTCTCAAGGTTACATCATGCATAATTACATTTAGTTACAAATTAAAATAAAGGAGTGAGACTTTACACCGAGTGTCGAAAACTGCCTTCTTTCCTTTTCGGAAAGACTACTCTTTTCACTTACAAAACACAATTGCACACAATAACTAATTTCTTCAATATGCCTATGAGTGACCTGATAGACTGATTTAAGTAATCTGGTGCTAAAAGGACTAACGACCTCGACGCAAGAAATAAATCACTTTGGCAGAACAGAAAACAAATGTTATTGCTCAGATTTGCTCTTGAAACAATCAATAAATCAGAATTTGTTCTATGAATAATCTCACGCTTTACACAAAGTATTAATTTAAATCTTGTAAAAAAGACTATATGTACTTCTTAGGAAAATCATCCTGGCACTCGGTCAGGTGTACGTTCAGCAAGCAAGTGAGAAATGGTTTTAGCTTATGAAAACACAAGTGTATCAGCATATGTATCTTCCATGTAAAGTATGTGAGTACTTGCGTTGTTCACAAACGGCGTTAGAAATTATTTCTTATTAAAATATGTAAACACGAGGTAAATTACTGTACAAATACATGCTCACAGATCTATCATTATCGCTTTTGCATTTATTACATCACATATAACATATAACCTATTGTCTGTATTTTGCACACATGACAAGACACGTTTTATTTATTTACAGTAAAATAAGTGAGCATGATATAATTATACCTCCCTCAGTCTGACTGTCTCTCTTCGTCACGATGCCAGGTACATATCTCTCTCTCTCTCTCTCTCTCTCTCTCTCTCTCTCTCTCTCTCTCTCTCTCTCTCTCTCTCTCTCTCTCTGACATACGTATGGTTTTGCAATTTTTCATCTCAGACAGGAGAATTAATTTACATAATGATTTACAGTGTAACACCTTAAGGGTACTAAATAATTTTAATCTTACAAACAGGCCAATTAACATCTCACTCATCTAATTAAACTTAAATGACTGTTATTAAAACAAGCATGAAAATAAATACCATAATATTATATATATATATATATATAATATATATATATATATATATATATATATCTATATATATATATATATCCTTTAAAACTGAAATACAGTCCGAACAGATGGTATCGATTGATTAATAATAAATAATAATGAATAATAATAATATAATAATAATAATAGATAATGATAATAATATATATATATATATTATATAATATATATCCTTTAAAATGGAACATACAGCGAACAGATGATGATGATAATAATAATAATAATAATAATAATAATAATAATAATAATAATAATAATAATAATAATAATAATAATAAGACGTAGACAGACGAAGAAGAGCCTTGTAGCAAATACTGGCATTCTAAGAATTTACGCATCGAAAAACATCGTGGAGAAAAAATATCTACGGCCACGGTGTAAGATTTTATAACGTCTTAGTCATGAAGCTAAGAAAACATATAATTCGATGCGTTGCTTAACCATTTTCATAAATTTCGTAATTCTAACTATATGAACTGCCATCAGCCTAAGTTTAAATATCAAATATATAAGATATACGCAGACGTTTTGAAGGAACAGGTGTGAGGGAGAAACCTATATTTTCCTTACGTCTTGAGGAATTACCACCAACCTAACTTATAAATCGCATGAGCTACTCTGACGATTTGAATAATATTTCTGAGAGAGAGAGAGAGAGAGAGAGAGAGAGAGAGAGAGAGAGAGAGAGAGAGAGAGAGAGAGAGAGCGCCCATTACAACATCCAATTACCGGAGGGTCGTGGGCTAAAGGCGGGCACCACGAAATTAGAAGTGGGGAAGAAGGTCCTGCCTGTGCCTTTTGTATGGTGCTTTAACACTACGTTGAGCTGACGATGGCCACCCATAACCCCCTTCCATAACGCAACGATGACCTCCTGCCGCGACTCTGAATGCCCTCTGGGCCCCGTCTCCCCTGGCCGGAAGAGCAGTCTCTCCAGATTCGAGGAAAACAGAAAAGGGGAAAAATAAAAGTGAAGTCTCTGTACGACACTTGTACGTCGTGTCCAGCGTCGTCTGTCCGTTGCCCCCCAAGGAGAGGAATAAGGAAGAAAGTAAAATGATGAAGGAGGAGGAGCGGGGGGAGGGGTGGGCAAATTATCTCTCCGATGATATACCTGGGGAAAAATGAAGTAGATATCTGTTTGGAAATTATCTAAATATGCAAATAAGAAACCTCCAACCTGGTAATTGAATGTTTTTGTGAAAAAAAAGAAACATTACTAATAAATTTTTTGCAATAATGGAGTCATTACTAATTGCATATAAAAAATGGAAACATTAAATATATCTAAAACTAAGGAGTATCAGTGTTGCTCTTAATAACGTCACGCAGCAACAACATATAAGTATTAAGCCGCACCTGGACACGAAAAAATATTTTACTCGTCACTAACATTCAAAAAGGAAAGGAAACGTTTTGAATGAACGTGGGGGTACAAGAATCATAAAAAAAAAAACAAAGCCACTTAGAGACTAAGAAGTATCTAACAGAAAAACGTGAATTCCTTTTTCCCCACACACACACACACACACAAAGTGAAAAAAAAGTCCACCGAGAATATAAGTGACATATGTCAGTGGACGTTTTCAATCTGAAGGTTTTAAATTGCTGTTTATCACCTTTTTTTTTTTATTCCTCGGCTCCTTCAGTCTGAACAATACTACAAACAGTCCTTAGCAGTTGTAAAAATTTGCCTTTTCCAGTCCACGGAAAAACCCGCATTGATCATTTAGTCCGACTATATCATGATTCATCGATCGCAAATCCGTCTTTTTACGCTCCATCCTACCGTTTGACTGGTAATAAATGACGAATATCTGACCGTCTATACTTGCAACAAATTTAGCTTTATAGAAACTTATCACTACACACACACACATTTACTAAATGCAGGAAGTAGTAGCACACTTTGTGTCACTGTAAACCGTTCATTTATTTGTTAGCGTATTCTGAGCTCAAGGTAAATATCCATTGCCGGTGTCATACTGCATCTTACCTGGCTTTCATCGACTGTACGTACATTTGAGATGTTGCTACCCCTGGAGAGCAACATAAGCTACAGGCAGTCACGGTGAGATTCAGCCATGTCGCCTACAGATATCTACCGTCTGTGGCAAGAAAATAGACAATGTTTCAGTGGGTGAAGTTAAAAATAGGAATTCTCATGGTTATCACTGCGCTGTCAACACCTGCAATTAGCTTTGAACTATCAGTTTATTTATGTATCTATTCATTTATTTTTATTTATTTATTTATTTTGCTGCGATGTAAAGGGTCTTTATCTGGTCTACGCAAGGAGCAAAATAAATAAAATAAATATGAAATGAATATGAGGTAGGTATTTAACTCGTACGGAAGCGATGGATTTGCATCGCAAATGGAGGGGTAGAAGAAATGTCATATCTCATATTAAGAATCCGAAATAAGCATTATCTTAAGGAATAACAGGCTGGGATAATAGCGATAATTTAAGACTAGTGAGATAAACTCTGTGCAAACAAGCAGCTAAACAATGAATTGTGAATACATCCGTAAACTTTAATGAGAACCGGCATATATCTTTGCACAGCACTCTCATTTGAAAGTCAATAGACAAATACGCGTGATTGTACTCCATCACGTCGACATTAACAGATGTCAGCAGATCGTAGTCTCCAGATTATTGTAAGTTTCGATGCGAAATCAGATGACGTTCACATTTCTCTACATTTATAGAAGTCATGACTGAAAGAGGTTCGAAAAGGAGCTCCCCGAAACTGTCTCCAACCCCCTCCCCCACAACCTGAAAACCATAACACCGTTTTCCACGGAACGTCACGAACGCTAAGACTGTCTGCAACAGGTGGGAACGAATGAACGCGTCTGCAAGCGTAGGTTTCGAAGGGGTTTTGAAACCCTAATCCGTGGTCGGGTGTCGGGTTTCCCGCCCGAGGCCATGGCGCGCCGACACCGTAACCTCCATGATCCCGAGAACTGGTCAATTTGGCCCCTTCACTAAACTCATTCCTTTCGGCAAGTTGAATACAACGAGTACCGTGCGAGGCAGCAACTTCTAGCGTGGATTATAAAGAAACAAATCCGTAATATCTTTGTATTTATCCATCCGAAGTTATAACCTGGAAAGTATGGGATTTATTTGGCAATCAACCACTTCAACCATATCTTTTAACTGCTCACTTTAAAAATTATAACTTTGATACGTTTAAACATTCATCGAGTGAAGAGATAGAAACCAGCATGTGTTACAGCGATAAATTAATATCTACGAACCGGTCGAGATGTAAAATTGACCATAACATTCGTTGCGTTCTTTTATTCTTTCATGTTTCCGTTTGGCCTTATGAAAAAAAAAAAAGCGCCACTAGCGCGAGACTATGCCAACAGCAAGCCTCCTCCAAGCGTCGTCGACTTTCACGACTCCGCCGCAATATCGAATGTTCAATCTTACTAACAACATCGTACCCTGAGGGAAGATGGTCTGGTTATAGTTTGTGTGTATATTTGTGTATACATACATACCTGCGTTATATATACATACAGACATGTACATAAACAAAATATATATGTATATATATATATATATACATAAACACAATATATATTATAGTATATATATATATATATATATATATATATATATACACATAAACACAATATATGATATATATATACATACATATATATAGATATATCATATATATAGATATATATATTGTATGTATGTATGTGTGTGTGTGTGTGTGTGTGTGTGTGTGTGTGTGTGTAATTTCAAGAGAAATATGTTTATCAGGATACGGAAGGCTCCACAACAAAAACAAAGACGGCAGTCACTGTCACATTCGTCCGTTACAAATAGAGGCTGACAATCCCAAATGCGTCAGCATCCCGGATTCCCAGCAAGACTTATCGTGGTGTTGGTCGCCAGCCTCATCCTTTTCTTCTCCTCCATGGTTGCGATCCACCGGAGTAAATTAGCTACCATGTATATAACCGCCCTCTGAAGTCATAAATACTAACGGATGGAGAGGAATGGATCGATGACCTGTTCGGGGAGATCAAGTCTTCATCACAAGAAGCCAAAATTCGAAATTTCACAGTCTACGTTTATTCGCCATTCTTTCCAGATCAGATGTCTAATGGCTACCGCTGTTCTTCCCAACGACTTATGAGCCTGACCAATATTTGATCAAGAGCTTGGTAAACGACCACAATTTCCATCTGGGTCTCGATTCTGCGGTTTTGTTAACAGCCAATGAAATGCCGAGTCACCCAAGCTGCCCTGGGCACAAACATCAGCGTAAAGACAGTGAAGAGACGGCTGCGTCTCGTCGGTTCGAAACAAGTCCACCCTCACTACTACTACTACTACTACTACTACTACTACTATACTACTACTACTACTTTTTCTTCTCCTCCAACGTTTCTAAAGAGGAAGCGTAAATCTCATACCGATGACTTTCTTTTTACATTGGAAGACTAAGGCGAAGACTATGCCAGACGAACCCAATGAGACGCAGCAAGGTGCCAAAGGAGAAAGTCGTGTTCGTATTTCTACAATAAGTCTTTTCATTTAAAAAGCACTGGAGTTATATGAACCGATTCGGAAAATTCTTATCGAAACTTGTAACAATCAGAATTTTATTTCATTTATAAAAGTGCAGTGAAATAATCATAATAATAATAATAATAATAATAATAATAATAATAATAATAATAATAATAAAATAAAATAATAATAATCTTCATTATTAAGAATATCATTTCCGTTTAAAATAATTTCTTGGAGCATGAAATTCAAATAGACAATTGCCCAGAAGTCACATCTCTGTATTTCAATTTTTGAGTAATATCATTCATAATAATATCATTCAGTGAATGATGTTATTATGTTTAAGCAGACAAAAGATTTTCATTTATTTAACGAAAAAACTAAAAAACATAACATAAGAAAACATATGAAGGTGTTAAAAAGTATTGGTACTGAGAAAACGTCTTGTTATTTCTCGTCCCAGATATAAAACAAAACCAAACAAGTTAGAAATATAAAGTTTTGGCGTAGCGCTTCCTTCTCCTTGGAGACATCAAAATTACAAGTAGCTTTTTTTATTTATCTCATTGAATTAACGTGAATTAAAGTGAATTTATCCCAACGAATTAAGGTGAATTAAACATAAAAGTCAAAGCAACTGAAAAATCAATATAGGTTAAAACAAAAAACTTGATTTTCAAAGACATACATCACTTCACGATTATGAATGACTCCAAAGTAATAGAGAAATCTATTAGCGAAGATTTATTAGAATATAATAAAATTCCTAGAAATAATAGAAAATTAGGAGGTTTCGGTAATACAATACTTAGAGATGGAGGCGTTTCCACCTAACGTAAATGAAACAATACAAAATTAATAAACAAGCTTACATCAACGAATGAGCAAATGAAAACAAAGAAAAGGAACATAAAAGTTTTAATATGCAAGATCGCATTTGAAAGTTTCATATATTAATGGCACGAATCTAGATCAGGCCATTCTGGTCGATGCACAATAATAATAATAATAATAATAATAATAATAATAATAATACCCAAACGATATTACTCAAGCTCTCTGACTTGTCAGAAGTACCGAAGGCGTCGCGATCGTGAAGGTTCATTTTGCCGGAGCTGCGTATGAGATAGTAATTGGCGTTCTTTAACTGCAAAAGAAAAACCTGTTTGGCTTTCTCCGGTTAGTTTGCATTTAAACAAGAGAATAGAGGCGTTTGAGGCGTCATACCAGTACGGCATAACATTTAATTAGACAGAAAAATCTAAAATGATCGAAGAATGATAACTATGGTCATGAACAAAGTTTTGTAATGCTTACACAATTATAAGAAATGGCTTAAATATTATTAACAGACAAAAAACTAGTGCTCCCATACAAATAAATATTGCCATGAACATCACAGAACGCCTGAAGTATTTTACTCTGCCGTACAACAAATCATGACCCGAAGGCAAGTAACCAAAGTTTATTACCTAATTTACTGTTCTTTAATGATCCAATGCTTTATAAAATGCATTCCGCCATTGTAACTAGGCCATGATACCTGGCCCCTTTAGGGGTAATTTAGCAGGCGCTACACGTTAATTTTTTTTCGTGACCAAATATTTAAAAGTAAAGTTACAGGTCAACACCATTTTTCACATCTCTCTCTCTCTCTCTCTCTCTCTCTCTCTCTCTCTCTCTCTCTCTCTCTCTCTCTCTCTCTCTCTCTCTCTCGTAGCTATTAATTAAACAGGTATTCGACCTCCTGAAGAGGAAGAAATAAGTTAGCATCTTTTCTTTATAGAAACAAAAGAAAGAAATAAAAAAAAAATCGTGCTTCTGTTGAACTAAGGAACATTAGTAATTTGATTGCCAATCGAATATTACGGGTCGCAGCTAAGTTGGGCGAAGGGCAATGTGCTAGCAGTATCATTCATGATACATAAGAACTGACCCACTATATTATATATATATATATATAATATATATACAAAATATATATATAGTATATAATAACTATATAAAAATAATATATATGTGTGTGTGTGTATATATGTATATATAATATATATAATTATTATCACATCACCGTGATTCATATAAATTATTCGAGCTACAAATGTCGGTTTACATATATGAAAATATATCAATTCCGAGGTAGAGCGAATTAGATATTAAAGGACATTTGAACCTCGAATAATTTATATGAATCACGGTGATGTGATTATTATTCATAACATGGCGGCGTTCGTCAAACGTTCGAATTTGCTAACACGGTAGAGGGGGTTGGATATCGATTTCAATTACGAATAACCGAGTTCAACGATGATTTGTAAGGTCAGAATCGGTATAAACTTGTAACCTCACTTGTTAGCCGAATCGCTAACATCACTGTCGTCCTTACTTCGTCTTTGTCCGCTGGACGGTGGTTCGATCCCATGAGGGGACGAAATTATTATAATACTAAAACATTCCCCTTCGGTTTACGTATATGAAAATATATCAATTCCGAGGTAGAGCTAATTAGAAATTAAAGCACATTTGTAATTCGAATAATAATAAATATATACATATAGTGACATCATTCAGTTACACATGTATGTAACAAATTCACAGCTTCATAAACTGCACAAGAAAATCTATCGGAGGCAGGGATAAAAAAAAAGTGGAAAGTGAACGTTGCCGCTTTTAATTTCCCGTTTTGTACTTCCAGCAAGAGATACATAAAAATGACCACAAAAATGGCCGGTAGCAACAGTAATTAAACGTAAGCAGAAGCTGAAGGATAATGTTTACTAAGAACAGTGAAAATATAAACTGAAAACGATTCGCATCAGATTTGTAGTTTTGTTTCTTCCCTCTTGTGAAAAAGTGACATTTACGTCAGTGAAAGCAGTGATTTATTGGATACCAACACTCTTTTGCCTGTAAATATGAGAGAGAGAGAGAGAGAGAGAGAGAGAGAGAGAGAGAGAGAGAGAGAGAGAGAGAGAGAGAGAGAGAGAGAGAGAGAGAGAGAGAGAGAGAGAGAGGTATGATCTAATTCATCCGACCGGAATGCGTATAACCATATCGATGGCCTCCATCTTTTAGATCGTATATTGATCTACATACACTTTCACAGAATACCAAAATACTTCAAGTCTTGCCATCTTCCCATCGCTCCTTTCTGCCTACATCAGTTTCCATCCCAGATCCTCCTCCCAGCGTTCAACTAAGAAGCAGAGGCACATATTTCGCTGCATGGGTCAAAAGAGCCAACGCGATTTTCAACGAGAATCGCCATAATTTACCTTTCCTTGGACGCAAGATCTACAAACTATACTCTTTAGTTTAAACTTTCCTTGAACGGAGCGCGAATCGAACGAGGGTCTGTTTTTAATTGTCATATAATTTTCAATGCTTTTTTTTTAAAAAATATTATTCTCAATATTATTATTGTCATTACCTTTATTATAAATACAATTTTTTTCCTTCTTCAGCAACTATCATTTTTTTTAATGTTATCTCACGTATCTAGACTGTGTATATGTTATTATCTCTACTTTGTATATTTCATGTATAAGGTCTTGAGCTGAAATAAATTCTATCATTATTATTATTATCATACGAAAATCACACAGTTTGCAAAATAGTTTTCAGCTCAATTAAGGATGTTCTAAAATGCATTCTGAATTACAGTTAATATGTTACCTATGTATTCCGGTACATAAGCGGCATTATCACGTAGATAATAAATTCCTTGCATTCGTAATGCGGTTGGTTCATTTTGTACTTATGAGAAATAAAAACGTTTCGATCACGTGAATGAACCCCAACCACGGAACTTAGTTATGAGCCCATAAAAGAGAAAAGCAAGTATGAGAAAGCAAAAAAAAAAAAAAAAAAAGTATGCTAATACACTGGCGTTCTCACTTGAATATTCAAGTACATATTCTAGTAAGCACAGATGACCCCGCGAAGAGACGCTTATGGACGAGAGGTGTGTTTGTGTGTGCGTGTGAAATAGCTCCGAGGTACACCACCGCCTCCTCGCCTTGCCCTGAGGAATGTGCGCCGTCCAGGTATTTCTAACCCTCTTTTGCTTCGACCTTACACTCCCGTCTCACCCAGGCACCCGAGAGAGAGAGAGAGAGAGAGAGAGAGAGAGAGAGAGAGAGAGAGAGAGAGAGAGAGAATGGGGGACGGGGTGAGCGGAGAGAAAGAGCTCAAGATTTTTTTTGTACAACTAAAATGGTAGATAAATAACTTCACTCATTAATTTATGTACCGTTAAGGATATAAAACACATGATATATATATATATATATATATATATATATATATATATATATATATATATATATATATATGTGTGTGTGTGTGTGTGTGTGTGTGTGTGTGTGCATCAAAAAGTTCAGCATTGCACTTTGGAATCGCATGTATGCTTACTCTGTGTACGTATCTAGTTTCCCAAGCCCCAGTCAGCCGTACATTAGTATGTGCTTGCCTGCGCGCCTGTAATGTAGCTTGGGTACTGGCATAACCGCAAGCAATAACCTAATGGTGAGTTTCGATGCCAATTTTTCCCATCGACGGAGATTTTAACTAAGTTTTTTCAAGCTTATTTCTCTCCCGTTCCTATTTTTCGACCGAATGGACGATATTTTTGTCCTGCGTGTTTTTTTAAAGCTTTCGTAATGAACGAAAGTTGGGACTGATACAAACTGCACAAAAGAAAAAATAAATGAAAAAAGCAGAGGAAAGATAACTGGCCCTAAATATTCAATGAAGCTCTATAACTTCTGATGACGCATGTGATGCCTGTACTGATTTTTCAAATGACCTCTGAATTTGTCGTCAATCATTGGCTCTATACAATCACACGCTCCTATATCAATTACTTTGCGGAGTATTCAAGCGCCTGCGGTAGTGAAGGAGTACCTCGTCGGAGCCCTCAGCTCGGAGAGGAAGATGATTTATTTTCGTGTTTTTCTTCAATCATAAACATTATTCATTTAGTTTTCTATGCGATCAGCGGACGAGTCAACTTGGTCATTTTCCTCACAAATGTCTGAGACACTTCATTACAGCAATCAAAAATACCCAATCAAAATAACCTAATCCTCATAGTATATACGACGTAACCAACTTATCAAAGCTATGCAAATGACCTAAGAAAAAAAAAAAAAAAAAAAAAAAAAAAAAAAAAAAAAAAAACTTAGAAACTTAAATCTTCCATAATTATCATCACGCCACGTTTCTTTCGCAACCGATAATCGATATTTGGTTCGTTACTATGTGCAGTCAAAAGTAGCCCCGGGCATGTCCAGCAGCCTAAAAAGAAGGCCTCTCGCCCTAGACTCCCAACTACGTTTCACCCTTGTCCTGGGGGCACTCTCCAAAACACCCATGCCCGCCGGAGAAACTTCTTCAAGGGGTTTGTTTGTTCAAAAGCCCCGGCGACTTATCTGTAGAATGTTCCTACATCTGCGCTTTCTAGAACAAAGACGGTACACAAGGGGTTTATTTAATTATCTGAATTTGATTATAATGAACGGAATTATATATTACTCCATTGCCTGAATTCTGTAATAATGAAGCGGATTACATTGTATGTTGTTCTCCTTCATTTCGTTAAATTCAGACGCTTTCCTGTAATTCACAAACAAAATATCACTGTCGAATTTATTCATATTGTAGGGCTTATCTGAATATGTCCAAACAACGATTTTTTACGTAGAACGGTCGATGTTAATGTCATTCAAATTCGGCTATAATTTTATGAAGATTGCCTTACTTGGTACTCCCTCATTTAAGAACTCAAAACTACTCCAATATTTCATAACATATCTTACCCGAACTTCATCATCTATTGCGACATATACCTGAGAAAAGGACTTGCAAATGAGTCCGACATAGGATCATTGACAATGTTGGTTCTGTTTGATTACAGAAAACTCCAAAATCGACGAGAGAGAGAGAGAGAGAGAGAGAGAGAGAGAGAGAGAGAGAGAGAGTCGATAAAAACCTTAACTATCTTCTAGCTCTAAAGCAATCATTCTTCACATTATCTCACAGCTTCAACATTCACTGAGAGAGTCACAAAACTGTTTCTCACTCACAAACAAAACTTAATTTGTGTAGATATGTAAGCGGGTCTTAAGGATATCAACCCTGAACAATTGTTAACCAGGTTTTACCTAATATGAAGTATGTCGAAAAAGTTTGGACATGAAATCACTGATGCAAACTTCAAAACCACGCAGATTCCAACAATTGTGGACATCCTATTACACACTATCACTAATATAACTACAGGTTTAGGTTGCTTGTATTCAACGAATCTCCCAACCACCTCTAAATACGTGTTCGAGAAATGGACGGCATAGGATGATCAAAGTACTGCACAATACCGCAATCAAAATCTCGACGAATAAACCGTATATCACCGCTAATTTGATCTAATAATGATGAAAATCTCCACAACATATATAAAGGAAACCAACAATATAATGACGAGTATATTTATACTTCTTTTGATATTGAGATACTCTTTTATTTGAAATAACACAATAAACATCCGTAAATGCTCTTAGATCAACTTCATTCTCTCTCTCTCTCTCCTCTCTCTCTCTCTCTCTCATACACAACGAGCAAATGTTAGGAGGTTCCCTTCGGCAGTCTACGAGAGCTGTTCCCGCTAAGGGCATCCCCGTCAACTCCGCCCCAGGGACTAAGTAAATGAAACTCTGATAATTCCGCCTGGATATAAAGTGACTGCCAGAGAACTCGACCGAGCTCCAAGCTCTCTCTCTCTCTCTCTCTCTCTCTCTCTCTCTCTCTCTCTCTCTCTCTCTCTAGTTACGTTAATTCTATTTTTCTCATATTGTATTTTTTTCAGCTACGATGCAGTTTATTCACATTTACATTAGTTATTCTTCATTTGAACCGACCATCATGGCAACTTCTCATAGCCGACGGATGTTAAACTCTGTATCTCTAAAAAAAATTTTCCTCCAATTAGGGCGCAGCACTTATTTCATTTATAGATACTTAGTGATAGGCACAAAAATTTTATCTAAATGTATATTATATTTTGTATCTAAATGCATATTATATTTTGATATGAAAAAACTAATTTATTTTCTAAACTACTGACACATAATTACCGAGAGAGAGAGAGAGAGAGAGAGAGAGAGAGAGAGAGAGAGAGAGAGAGAGAGAGAGAGAGAGAGAGAGTTCACTTCCCTCAAAGAGATGCAATTAAAACATTTAGAAAGACATACAACCTACACTTCCAAACTAATGCATATTACTGATTTTCACTCTTTACAATGAACTTACCAGCATTTCTGTTTGCATAAATCTTACCCTTGTATTGTCCAACGTCCTGTGTCGTTTTGTTTAAGCAATCTAACAACCAATGACTAAGTTATCATCGCCAAGCACTGTCTGATAACATAATCAATATAATCGGGAAATTAAGTCAAGTTTGATGACATAAACTGAAAATAATTCCGGTTTGATAACATAATTCAAAAGTAATGACTTTATCTGAAAAATAAATTCCAGTCTATCAGCCTAACCTGAAAGTATTTCAGGTCGATGGCATTTTTGAAAAAATTCCCCGTAACTAATAAGACGGTCAAAGGATTCCATCATCTGGCTTCACAACAATCACATCATTACCGTGAATCTACAAGACATCCGAAACAATCATAATATACTGGACGGCCACTTGAACAGGATGCTATAAGAGGTTTGGCGACAATGGAAGCACACCTCCGAAATGCCTCAAGATTCTGAGGCATAGTTATAGCCAAAGATTTCTCATTTAAGTGCAGAGGCCAAGGGCGAACTCAAAACAAAAAGAAGGCAAAGAGAGAAAGAACGGTGCAACTGAACCAAGAAGCAACCAAAAAACTTTCAGTCTTTAATGGGAAGGTCATATGATTTGAGTAACACAAAAGCAGGAACAGAATTCCAAAGCTTGGCAGTGAAAAGAAAGAAATAGTGGCTGAACCGTACATTCATCAGAGGATTAACGATTTTCCCTCTTTGGACGCTAGCTGTCGGAATTTATGACACGGAAACTCGCCTATATGTATGCATGCCAGCAAGAGGCCGTTTACGCTAATAAGGAGCGCCTAACAAGGACGAACCAGACGGCAGTCAAGAGTCACATTCATCCTGTAACAGCTGATTTAAAGAAGGTCCTCTCGTGACTGAACAGCCTCCTCCCTGATTCATCTTGACGTTCATCCAGTCACAACATTCTCCTCCGAGCATGCGCTCCCAACACCAAATACATATAGTTCAGATCATTCCCGGTTAATGTTTAAACAGCCTGCTTTGCATCTGGTAGCTTTTACACGGCAGCGTTCAAATACGATGAAATAATAATGTTAACTGGTGTGCGATCCCATTTTTCTCTTTCCCCCAAATCGTATCATTGGCAATTACAAGGTAAATTCGTTACCTTTGCTCCCTTTGCCATCAATTCCTGTATCTCAACCCTTCTCTCTCTCTCTCTCTCTCTCTCTCTCTCTCTCTCTCTCTCTCTCTCTCTCTCTCTCTCTCTCATATTCCTCGAGGGCCTGGATAAAACTAGAACCTCATCCTTGTTAGCATGCCTTGTGGAGGAGGATTCCTCTCCTTCCGCATGAGGAGGAGTAGGAGGAGGAGGAGAATACGCAAAGGATTCTGTCCGCGTAGGATAAGGAAATGGGAAAGGAAAAAAGAAAAAAAACTTAGAACGCAAAAAATATGAGAAAAAAAATCTAGCATGCAGGAAACGAAAAAGAAATGTGAAGGGGAAAGGAGAAGAGAGGAGATAGGAGACGAGGTGGAAATAGCAAAAGGATGTTGAAGAAAAGATAAAAGGAGTGGACGGAAGCGCACGGAATAACAGGGAAAAGAGAACTGCGAGAAGAAAAGTGCACATGGAAAAAGGGCGAAAATGAAAGAGAGAATAAGAGTACAAGATAATACATATGCAGAGAGAGAGAGAGAGAGAGAGAGAGAGAGAGAGAGAGATACAAGTTGGTATTAGCGGAAAAAAAACAAAAAAAAAAAAACAAATCTGTCAATAAAAAAAAAAAAAAAAAAAGATTGGTTTTAACGGTAAATACTTCAGAAAATATGAGCGTCACACTGTCAAAAGTGATAATTTTCAGCATCACCTCGACACAAAACATCGGCAGTTGCACGGGAAAAAGTAACAAAAGAGACGAAGAGACTTGAGGCTTAAAATCTACCCTGCTGACAGTTACGACACAATTCATGAGTCATGTAATCACTAACATCAATTTTCATAAGCTGCAGTCATTCATTGTGAAAATTATTTGACTCTCTGTATTACACACACCCACACACGTATATAAATATATACTTTATTTACTTTTTTATTGTCTACGCATTTAAAAGAGCTTCTTAGAAGGTTACTTATATTTATCCTAAGTGGTGTAAAAAACAACATTCACTTGAAATTTAATGTCTGGCATATTTTCCGCGATTCAATTTATCAAATTACAGTGCAATTTACGAGAGAGAAATGTATGCTGAGTCATTACTGTCCACATCCTGCATCATACATGAATAAATCGGTGCAAAAATAATCGTTCACACATCTTATAATTCATTGCTAATAATGACGGCAAAGATTGTACTCAAAAGCCCAATTGCTTTTGTTATGAAAGACCAATAATAACTGATTAAAAAAATATCATCATTTGTTCTACAGAAAAAACATCATGTATTATAGAATTTAAGCCAAAGGCCAAGTGCAGGGACGTATGAGGGCATTCAGCGCTGAAAGGGATATTGACAGTAAGAAGGTTTGAAAGGTGAAACAGGAGGAGAACCTCGCAGTCGCACTATGAAACAATTGCTAAAAAGGTGGAAAGTCATATGGAAGACAGAGAATATGAACGGAGGTACTGGACAAGGAATGAAAGAGGTTGAGGCTATAGGGTCCGAAGGGAAACTGCACAGACCCTTATGTAATGCCTTCAGTGCACCACGTGAGGTGCACTGACGGCACTACTCCTCTACGGGGAAGAACCATCATGAATATAATTCTCCTTCACGGAATGGGTTTCGCTCAAATTTGAAAATGGGTACGCGTTCCCAAGCTACGACCCCAAAGAAGGCCACGGGAACTTCCGGTGCCAAAGGCATTTGGCTCTCAGTGATGGTCATCAATTCCAGGGAACATCAGGCCCAAGTATTGCACAGCTTCACAGATATTCTAGATATTAAACCTGAATCACTCCCATGCTTCAAGTAAGCTAGAAGCTATTGCAAAACTTGTGTTTATTAATAAGACTGTAACTCTCTCTCTCTCTCTCTCTCTCTCTCTCTCTCTCTCTCTCTCTCTCTTTACGCTGCTGTATTGACAAGTCAACGATCAAATACGCTGTTTTTATTAAAACTGCCTTCTTCCCCTTCTACAGGAAGCTCTGCGGCGACAACATCGATGCACTTCGTTCCAGGTAGGTGGACGGGGACGAGTGTCATACTTGTCCTTTTACAGGACTCGCGTCGTATAGAGATTTTCTCTCGCCTGTTATTTCTTCAAGCTATTCAGGATTATTCTACTAACGCTGCATCTTAACTTAAAGCGATACATACGATTAGTAATGCTATTCTAAATGTGTTCAATTTCAAGATTTTAGTCATTAACACATATATGGTAAGATACTTATTCATACATGGAAAAAGTATCATAAAAAACTCCCTTTATTTAGGTTACTTCATCGAGTTGCCTCAAGCAAAAATCCGCTATTTTTAACCGCAAAACTACGAACAATTTTAGTCTTCTATTTTCTGCTTCTGTGCTATACCACAAGTCTTATGTCAAAAACGAATTACTTAGCATTTAAGTTAAAAAACTTCAATTATTCAACACCCCAAATATCCATTTTGCTTAGCTTTTTTTCCTAAAGCAAAAGGGTATATCTGGAAGAAACGACAATTTTCAGAAAAAATACACAGGAATGAAATATAAGTCCTTTATTTTATTTGGATTATCTTCACTGAAAATACCTCTGTGGCATTCCATGCAAAAGTCAACACCGAAACTGTTGTCTGATTTTCATTAACATTCAGCCCGAGAACCTCTGGTCGTAGATGTATGCTAAGAAGACCAATATGGCAGTGTCTTGGTTCCGAGACCTAAATCTGGTTCGGTCTTGCTCATACCGGTCGTCTGAGGTCAAACTTCTTCCTGGGAATAAAAGGAAAGTGAAGAAATCGAATACCCATAACTTCGTCAACGTGAAAACCGCACCGTGTCCTTTCGCCTGGTGAGGAGAGTCCCACGACCGATATACACTTTTAAGAGTAAATGCGTGGGTATATTTGTATGCAGAAGGCATGAAATTTAGTAAGAATATCACGTTAATGAGGCGTACATACAGCCACGCGCCCTAAGGCCAACCGACGCTGACCTTAACTAACTCAAAAGATTTGAAAACGGGTGAAAATGTTTGCCCTGTTTCTAAAGCAACCCTGTTCTTTACGCTGTTTTCGTGTGGAACTGCATTTCATGTGAGCTAGGACTCAGTCAAGTTCAACACTGAATATTTTCTTATTTAGTTTTCTAAAATAACATTTTCGTACGATATAAGCATCCAAGCAACATTGTTGTGGCAACGCTGCGTGTGAGCTGACAAAGATTTACAATATAAAATAATAAAATGAAATGAAGTAAGAAGTGCGAGGCATTCAACAAATTATGGAAATGGTGCAAATATTACCACATCTTGGATTTGTCTTCGAAAAAGAAAAGGAAAAGGAGCAAAGAATCGCAGCCGTGCCTCCTCCGTATTTGATGTGAGGCGTACTTATAATATATTCACGGGAGAAAAAGAGCACAATCCTAGTACGCAAAGTAAGACAGTATTTTACAAGCATATACAGAAAAAATGTGCTAAACTATAAGATAATTATTTTCACATCAGACTTAGGCAAAAGTGACTTCTAAAAGTATATAAGGCTTTAAAGTAAAAAGATTTGACTTGAATCCTCTTTTTTTTAACGTTCGAATTATCCTTTAAAAACTGAATGCAAGAAAAACAATGTATTTAAAACTAAATGAAAACAATTAAATAGAGGTAAAGAGAAAAGATATTGAGGGTTCCTGCTGGGGGGTAACACACCTGGTGCCTAAAACCAATCAAACGTTACGGGTAGTGATGCTCATTGCAAGATACAGGGGAAAAGCTGGAATCGCAATAGGTTACTAAATAAGCCAACTAGCATTCCAAAGGCCCCAATATGGCCCTCAGTTATTTTCAAGAAAAATGGCCAAAGGCAAGACTTTATTGTACTAACCTGTAAAATAATTCACCGCAATCAATCACATACCGAAATTTTAAGATGCCCGATGCGAGTGTATAAACGTTGATGCAGTACGCATATGTATGCATAAGCTGGGCAGTAAATAAATTCATTTCCATCCGGTTCCATAATACTGTACAGCTATAAAATGGCAGGATATCTCTGGAGGGAGAGAGAGAGAGAGAATAAAAAAAGTAAGTATGAGTTTCTGCATTCTAACATCGTTCCGATTTGATAAAATTCCAACAAAATTGTAAGCAATACTATCACCAACCTATCAGAAGGTTTTCTTTTTTCTTTTCATTTCCTGTTACATGAAGTTTTCAAGTAAAATTCAGAAAAGTGGTAGTCAGTTGGGAAATTGCAAGTTACTTTACCAGCGTTGAAGAAATGGACGCAAATGAATAATAAAAATGGTTCATTAAAACTGGCTGATTATAAAAAGAATATGGTTTCCCACTTGAAAGCTCTTCCCCCAAACACGGGGACTTCGGGGAATGTAGCCTTCCAGATGACAGCCGGTATTTTGGGATGAAGCGTTGATATGGGAAACTAAAAAAGAACACTTACTTTTAGAACTACAGCTAAATATACACTTCGATGGTATTTACAAAAAGTACGATACGATGGTTTCGAACTGTATACATAAATTATATAGTGAAAACAAAACTAGATACACTGCTTTGCTATTGGGGTGGGAAATGGATATTGTTCAAACGAAAAATGTAAGTCTTGTCTTGGAATCCTCATGTTTACTTTTTATTATCAATCGCACTGATACGAGAAATAACTGAAAATATTAGAGGGACTTTTTGATGACTCATGACTTTCTAAAGTAGCCTTCCGCAACCCACAGGTCTTAAATGAAATGAAAATTTAACACAGACTGCAGAATGCATATCAATCTATCCATAGTCGATATTCGCTACCGGTCAGTGAGTAAGTCAAGGCGTTTGTATGTCAAGTTTTAAGAAAGAGGCAAAGGAAGCCACAAGGTATGCGAAATCCCCTGGGGCACTGTTAGGACCAACTCGCCTCTCCTTGCCCAAGGCCATCAACCTCCTGGGCATCTTGGCATGGGAGATTGCCCAGGTAAGGCTGAGGAGAAGGATCTGTATGCCTTCCTGGTCTCAACAGTATAATCTATAAACCGGATTCAGGGGTATCTTGTTCAGATAATTGGAATGCTTGGTCCTCTGGGGATTCTCACCAGCAAAAGAGAGTTGTCATCCCCATTTTGACTATAACAAATTTTCATTTCCAAATTATTCGCTTAGGATGACACTTACTCGAATAGGCACAAACACGAATTTCCGCTTGATGTGACCGGACATTTGAAAATTACATTTACCGCATTTCTCCACTAACTGAAATTCACCCACCTTGACTTGCCTAGTATTCTAAAGTGTCTAAACTTAACTCAGATTCGGGAAAAACTGCTTTTGTAAAACAAATGTAAATAATTTCTTGGTAGCTCTATTTTTCTTACAAATGTCCTGTTTATTATTGCAAAATATATATAATATACAAAACACGGTCTTCTTAATAAATAAAATTATTATAGTACTTTAAGAGGTATAACACACAAAGTCGTGTTTCTAAAAATGTGTTATTGCCACCTTTCAAGAAAAGAACTTTACTAAACTCCAAGACTAAATATAAATTATACTAAACTATTTTACTAGAAAGGTATTTCATAAAATTTAAGAGTAAATGAAATACATTTACGTACTATTTTCAAGAGACATAACGGAAAAGTTCCGGTAATATATCAAACATGAGTAACGTCTTTTTTTTTTTCCCAAGAAGCTCACGATCCTAAAAGAAAATGCCGAAACAATATAGTCATCAAAATTGTCTTGTTCATTTCGTGTATAATTCTTATTCATATAGTTGATAACGGGAGAAAATATTTATCAATTTATTTTGTGCCAACGAGATTAAATGATAAGGAGCCCATGCCACACAAATATTATTACCGTTTACAAATTTTCAACATAATGCGGCAATCTGATGCAGGGGAAAATGAAAATCTTCTGCACTAACAGCATCGTCAACAGTTCCTACTTGAAACAAACGATTAAAGACTGAAGCCCAGAGGGAAACAAGTGAGATATCATAAATGCTGACACCTGATAATACATTTTACCTGCAGCCAAACAAACAAGGATCATTTTTTTAATATTATTATCAGTCACAATGTCACAGCAATAAAAGATCACAAAGCCTCTGATGAACACAGAATGTCTACAGGTGAAAAATGAAGGGAGCAAAACAAATCAACAAATGACCTGACACCAAACATAACACACTGGGAAAATAATGGCAATGGTGCACAGCGATTTATATCTTTATTATTACATCCCCGGTAAAAGTCATGAACATTGACAACATTGACATAACCAAGAAAACTGACTGACTGACTGGTGGCCTGTTACCTGAAAATCGCCGTCGTAACGACCATGATGATCGAAGTCCGCAACTGCTGCGCAGTTGTACGGTAAAGGGACTGAGAGCCCTTTACTGTAGTAATCGCACAATTTGAAACAGAATATTTCCTAGTCTTCACAAATTCGTGAGGTAATACTATCTGTTTAACGGAAAACAATCTTTAGAACATCATCAGTGACACTATTATGTTTTTCTACATTATTTTCATACCAAGCGTCTTATTTGGCTCTTGGTTACCAAAGTAACATTAACTTGCTTTAAGAAATAGTCAAAATAAACAAGATACGGACTTCTGGCGTCAGTGGAGAATTAGAGAATATGTAAATGAAGACCAGGAAACATCACCAGTTTGACTTTACATTCTAAAATATCGAAGTTATAAGCCCCTGTATTGACTTGCATTGCGCCCAGAGGACAATGATTAGCCCAGTTACCAATGCTGTCACCATTACGTAAATATTCAACATAAACTCATATCTTATGTCAACAAGAAAACATTATAGCACTGAAGTCATTATCAAAGCACAAGTGAATCGTGTAACCGAGATGTAGGTCAAACTTATCAATATTCTTTACTGCCCACCTGACGATGAATACAAAGCAAACAGTCCATACAGTCAAGTCCAAAATGTCGAAATAATAACCGCGTTTATCCGGAAAGAAACTTCAGTTACGAAGCTATGAATCGCCAATCTTTGTTACTGCACGATTATTTCTTTTGTTTTTTAGCAAGGCAACTCGAACCGAACCCATCGAAATTCTTGTAATCCCCAAACTTCCCTCTGACCCGAAATGGGAGAAAAGCGAAGCTGCGAACAACCTCCACGACTCATCGACGCCTCCTCAGAATGTCGTCGTTAGGTGGTCCCCTCCAGGACAGGTCCCTGGGTTCCTCCAGAGGCCACGTGGTCAGTTGGGGCGTTACGCCTGGAGTGCGCATCAAAAGCGACGATGCTACAGGGCGCCTCGGGGTGTTTCATCCCAGGGCCTTTGCCAACAGTCCTCATGATGTCCCCTTCGTTACCTGGCCGCCCAACCTGCTTCCAAGTCGCGCTCGCTCTTGCTCTCCCTTCATACCAAACACTCCAGACTTGCAGCACGAGAGCAATACCCATTCTTCTGTCAATCAATTGCAATAGTAATACTTCAAGATTTAGAACTTCAAACATAGGAATTGACCTGCAGAAAGTACCACTTCATAGCGGTTTGGGCCAGTAGAGATGACGACTTCAATGTAAAGTGTAGAATAAATATCGTTAAATGTAAACTTAGATGAATTTGTAAATACTTTGTAGATTATGAATATTATAGAAATGTAATGATTATTGCAATACTGTTATAAAAAAAAGTTCCACGCGGCCATTTCTTACGGCAGTTTACAACTTCGAAATATTCTTGTTAATTTGTCAAAATCCTAGACAAGTCAGAGCTGAATTTTTTGATAGACACTGGGAGTCAGTCATTGCAGTCACTGAGAGGACAAAACTATTTGTACAGAGATATTTCAACATCATCCATTTTACACATACGTCATCATAAAACGCTGCCCAGGACATGACTTTCTTTTAATATCCCTAGTACTGAAATAATAATGCAGTAAAAGTACAGAATAACAAGTACTACTACTACTATTACTACTACTGCTGCTACTACTACTACTACTCCTACCAATAATAATAAAAATAATAATAATAATAATAATAATAATAATAATAATAATAATAATAATAATAATAATAATAATATAATAATAATAGTATTTATTATTGTTTTTTTATTTATTTTTTATTTATTTATTTATTTTTTTCGGGGGGGTGGGTTAGGCTATCACAGTCATCCTATTCGACTGGGTGTTTTTTTTTTTATATTGTGGGGTTCCGGGTTGCATCCTGTCTCCTTAGGAGTCCATCACTTTTCTTACTATGTGCGCTGTTTCCTGGAGCACATTCTTCTGCATGAGTCCTGGAGCTACTTTAGCATCTAATTTTTCCGGGTTCCTTTTCGGGGGTCTTGGGATCGTACCTAATGTCCTTATGATTATGGGTACAATTTCCACTGCATATCCCATATCCTTCTTATTTCTATTTTCAGGTTTTGACTCTTATCAATTTCTTCTCTTTCTTTCTCATCTACTCTGGTGTCCCATGGTATTGCGGCATCATTGAGTGATACTTTCTTCTTGGTTTTTATCAACGTCACGTCTGGTCTATTGGCAAGTATCACCCCATCTATTCCGATACCATTGTCCCAGAGGATCTTTGCCTGATCGTTTTCTATCACTCTTTCAGGTTGTGCTCGTACCACTTATTACTGCAAGGTAGCTGGTGTTTCTTGCATAGGTTCCAGTGCAGGGCTTCTGCTACTGAATCATATTATCATTATTATTAATATTATCATTATTATATAAGAGTACCTAAAAGCGCCGTGCACTACATCCTGCATAGGAATCCAATTCTGAACGATACAAGAACATCAGAACGAAATCTTAACATATCACGCAGTTATTAAATGACATTAATGTATTTGGAAATATCACCATGAATATGAAAAAATACATAATTCTGAGAAAAAATGCATTATTAGAGCAGAATATTTGTTCGACCTACATGATTCCAGCTAAATTTTGAAATAATTGATATTAGAATTTAAATACTGAGGTAACAAAATACAGAGCTTTTATACATTCAAATGTAATTCATCACTGGATTAAACCTTTCATCACATGAATTATTGTAAAACACTGACTGATCTGATCGGATTAAAATTATTTATTGCTGAAAAGTCCCGTTCCACATTTACTTTAACGGATTTAAAACTAAGCTCTCTCTCTCTCTCTCTCTCTCTCTCTCTCTCTCTCTCTCTCTCTCTCTCTCTCTCTCTCTCTCTCTCTCTAACACAAAAACACAGAGGTACTCTACAAATAATTTTTCCTTCTTCTCTAACGATAATTTGTTTCTTTGGGAATTATCTCTCTCTCTCTCTCTCTCTCTCTCTCTCTCTCTCTCTCTCTCTCTCTCTCTCTCTCTCTTTCTGTTTATGATCACACGGAACACAGCATCGAATCGTCGCAGCCAACTAAAAGGAGAATCTTTTGACGGGTTAGTCAGCCTTCACCAAATACCTCGGCTCTTTCAGTGGATAATTAAGGGGATTTGAACTTAACATCACAAAATGTTATCCGATTTAATACACTTGTGGTAAAACCAAGAAGGAAAATATTAACCGAACACGAAGAACCAGATCCCTATGTTCAGGTAATTTACAAGGCGATTTCGATGTTCTGAAAAAAAAACCCGGAGAGTTTCGTGCAGCTGCACAGGCAAAGATTTTGCAATATCCCTAAGATTTAAACATTTATGAGACTAAACGCATTAACATTCAAGGTACGCGATGTCAATGTTCCTAAGGCTCCAGTCACCAAAATACTAATTTGTTCAGAAGTGTTCATTAGGCATCACGGTAAAAACCAAACATTATGGTCACAGGACCATTCAAACAGCCACACAACCGTGGGTTTATACGAACCTAAAACTGTGCATGCAGTTCATGTAAATGTGTTAAAATAGGTTACCCATGACATGAAACTGACCTTCCGGCATAAGAATGTGAATATTTTCTTAATCTTTACCTAACGCTGATGGAAAACAAGAACCGGTATTGAACACCCTCAACTTAGGGTGGCGTGAGAGCTGGATAGGAATTGGTCTCTGGTACGTCATAAAGGTTTGTACGATTAAAGCAGAATACAAAAAAAAAAAAAAAAAAAAAAAAAAATTTAAATCAGCTCCGAAAGCTATGAAGGCACATGGAAGACAGGAAGTTGGAGTAACGAACGTTCACAGACGTGGGAAATGTGGAAGCTGTTGATTTATGTAGGTAATGAATGTTCCTTTCTTCCAGGCAATGCAAACGTTGAAAAACTATTGTTCCTGCTATGTTTAAAAAAAAATAGTAAAGTAAAAAAAAAAATATTCCTTTCTCCTCAAACAGTTCCTAAGCCTAAATTACATCGGCAACAGGAGAATAGGCAAACGGAAGTCCGTTCAGCTAGCAATATATAGCAGTGACACAGAGGCTGCTAATAGTGAAGACAGATTTCGATAATTATCAAGCTGTTGAGACACTAAAAACCATTCAAATATTCCATTTGTTTAATAGTCGGTTTTTTTTACATTTTGCGAGATGGTAGGGTAACTAATTGAAAAACAAAGCCACTTTTGGAGAAAGGCCATCTGTCAGCTATTCCACACCTACTGTCAACTAAGAAAGAAAACCACCTGTTTATTTCATCAAAACTCCTGTCACGTTTAATGAGGCACAATTGTCTTTCTGCTTCTATCTGTCACTTGGACACATAAATAATATCGAACCACCTGTTACTGACGTCATACACTCTCACTGATACCTGCGCCATCTGTCACCCGTACCATGATAAGCCACTTTCATCTGAACCGAATCGCGTCGCTTATCTCTCTTGTCTCTTAGACTATAGAGGTCAGCCATTAATTAGGTTCCCCAATGAACGGGCACAATCTCCGGAGCGTTTTCAAGGATAAATAGGCGGTGAGAAGCCTAATAAGGTAACGTTCCAAGATGTTCACACCTGTAAAAGTCTGAAACTTTAACTTCACGTATGCATAGTTAAAAAGTTAAGTATATCTTAGTTTTCCCAGACCACTGAGCCGATGAACAGCTCTCCTAGGGCTGGCCCGAAGGATTAGATATTCTTACGTGGCTAGGAACCAATTGGTGACCTAGCAACGGGACCTACAGCTTATTGTGGGATCCGAACCATACTATATCGAGAAATGAATTTCTATCAACAGAAATAAATTCCTCTGATTCCGCGTATGCATAGTGACCTAGTGCAATGTACTAGAATGATGATTATCAGTGTAAATACACGAATTAAGCTTCGCACAGTACACGTACACACGCATCAGAGCAGCAAGTGTATGAAGAAAGAATCTGAACACGATACAGTTATATCAAACTGTCAAAGTTAGATCATAAACTTCAAAATTTCCCTGTGTAACCTTTTGAATATTTCCTTTTTTCCACAAATTCCTATAAAAAGAGTATATAAAAAACCGTGCAGCGTAATTTGGTTTCGTTACGGGTTATAATTTTACTAAGCATACCCACTGCGCTTTCATAACTGACATTTGCTTTTTTATGGATGGATTAACGACAGTGCAGGGGTATTGAACACGTTCCGACTTGTCACTGTCCAGCCCGTGGCCAACAATTCTCGACCAACGGCCCCTCAATAAATCCGGGATTTCGGTCAACGCTCCGGGATTACTCGTCTCGGCAGTCTCCTATCTTGGCATCATTTGTGACATGGGAACACTATTATATATCAATCTATTAACGACACAAGCACGTAAAACTGCATGTAGAAATAATGTTAATTTTTTTAAATGGAGCAAACGATTACTCACACACACACACACACACACACACACACACACACACACATATATATATATATATATATATATATATATATATATATATATATATATATATATATATATATATATATTTATATCAATTAATCTTGCGCACTACAACAAACTCACCAATTTTCAGTTCATCGGTAAGCTATCCGTAGAAAGAATAATGTAATATTTCAAAGGCTTTAAAAATAAAACTTTCAGGAAGAGCAGTCATGTATATCTTTATTTGGAGAACCTGTTTTTATTTTGAAAATAAGAAGTATTCTTACCGATGACCTTTCGTGTGTTGCAAAGAAAATATAGCACTTTGAACAGTTTAAGTACGTTAACGATGAAAACCCACTCGCTCCTAGATGAACTTCATGACATTATGCATATCTTCATAATGATAAAAAACATGTCGTAAAAAAATTATATTATTTTGAAATATTTAAAAAAAATAATTCTCTATGTGAACCGACTAGCTCATAAACGCTTGCGCTTCAACAAGCTAAGGGTCATTATCTAAACGTCATGATTCACATACCATTTCCTTTATTATTTCAAAATTAAAAGTTTGACCATATTTTATTTATATTTTATATTTCCCTGTAAAAAAAATAAAACAGGGAGAGGGGGGCGAGATTTTGATACCCTCAGGAAATCTGGTAATTCATAAAAACATGAGTATTTCTTTTCTTAATTCTCATTCTTTATGAGAGACATGTTATGATTCTTGAACAAATCAGCTTATTTTGACTAATATAACGATTTATACTGAAATCGTTGTAAATGTTAACTCTCAGACACAAGCATGACAACATACATCAATATATATGTAATATATATGTATATATATATATATATATATATATATATATATATATATATATATATATATATATATATATATATATATATCATATATATATATATATATATATATATATATATATATATATATATCATATATATATATATATATATATATATATATATATATATATATACATATATTATATATATATATAATACATATATATGACTGGTAAAAATGTTCTGTAACAACAGAGTTCCATCTAATAAAAGGAGCCCATAAAAAACACCAAAATAGAGAAAAGTACTATATTTCAGAGACTGCTGTCTCCCTCTTCAGTAGATGAATGAGAAAAGTTCACAGAAAAGGTGGTATTTATACCAAGAGGTCCATCCACAAACAGCCATTTTTAAGTCACCCCCGCTGATAATCTTCCTCTAATCTTCTTAAGGGTTGGTTGAATGAAGACGTTGTCGATCGCGTCCGAAATCCATCCTCCTTTTGAGATGTTCATTACCTGCCTCTCTTTTATTAAGGCCGATTCCATCATTTGACTCTTGTACCGGCAGTTGCTGCTATAAATTACACGTGACAAATTCCAGTTTATTCTATGGTTATGTTCATTTATATGTTTGAAAATAGCCGAGTTCTGTTGTCCATACCTAACTGACCGTTTGTGTTGTATTAATCTCTGGGAAGGGATTTACCTGTAAATCCGATGTAAGATTGGTCACAGTCCTGGCATGGGATTCGTATACCCCAGAGTCCTTTGGAGATGTCTTTTGTTGGACGTTAATCAGGGATTTGGCTAAGGTGTTTGGGTAAGTAAATACAAAAGGGTTCGATTTTCCGAGGGGGTTGGTTATTCTCTTAATCGTGTCCAGGTGGGGAATTATTATTTTATTGTTGGGTGTATCTCTGGTCTTGTCTTTAGGGGGTCGGTAGAAAATTACGTTAGCTTTGTGAATTGCTTTCTCATTATATGGTCAGGATATTTTAAAGACGAAAGTTGCTTGCGAATTAGTTCAAATTCTTTTTCCAGGAGTTCTGGGGAACAAATTCGTAAGGCTCTTAAGAACAAGTTACTAGCTACACCTATTTGATAGAAATGTCATGATAGCTAAAGTAGTGAATGTATGAAAAGTGAGAACGTTGGTTTTCTGTATATGGTAAATTTGTATTCTGACGTATCTCTGATTATTAAAACATCAAGAAAAGGAATTTTGTTGTCTGTTTCCCATTCAACTTTAAATTTGATGCTGGGCACTAATGTGTTAATTTCGAGAGGAATTCATTGAAATTGCCCCACCTATTATCCCAAAATGTTAGGATATCATCCACGTATCTCATCCACAACATGTTTTTGGGTTTTATTGCATTTATTACTGTAGTTTCAAAGTATTCCATGTACAGATTGGCTAGAACAGGACTTAAAGGACTACCCATACTACACCCGAATTTTGCTTGTAGAATGATTCCCCGAATGAAAATACCGTTATTAGATGCACATAATTCAACTAGCTTTATTATTTTGTCAAGCGCCAATGTGCCGGTGCTTTCAATTACAATGTGCCGGTGCTTTCAATTACAAAATTTCTAAATGGTTAGCTGGCCTCCTTTCCCCTTTTTCCCCTTTTTTTAGGCACTTTTTCTCCCAGTCACATTAAACATTCGGAAGATTTTTGTCACAAATTCAGAGAGCACATATACCACTTCACAACATAAAACTTTTAAGCCTTGATGTAGATTCCTTGTTCACTAAAGTACCAGTACAGGAGCTTCAGTTTTAAGGGTAAAATTATCCCCCTATTCAGATCATTTCCATTGGCGCTTGACAAAATAATAAAGCTAGTTGAATTATGTGCATCTAATAACGTATTTTTCATTCGGGGAATCATTCTACAAGCAAAAATTCGGGTGTAGTATGGGTAGTCCTTTAAGTCCTGTTCTAGCCAATCTGTACATGGAATACTTTGAAACTACAGTAATAAATGCAATAAAACCCAAAAACATGTTGTGGATGAGATACGTGGATGATATCCTAACATTTTGGGATAATAGGTGGGGCAATTTCAATGAATTCCTCTCGAAATTAAACACATTAGTGCCCAGCATCAAATTTAAAGTTGAATGGGAAACAGACAACAAAATTCCTTTTCTTGATGTTTTAATAATCAGAGATACGTCAGAATACAAATTTACCATATACAGAAAACCAACGTTCTCACTTTCATACATTCACTACTTTAGCTATCATGACATTTCTATCAAAATAGGTGTAGCTAGTAACTTGTTCTTAAGAGCCTTACGAATTTGTTCCCCAGAACTCCTGGAAAAAGAATTTGAACTAATTCGCAAGCAACTTTCGTCTTTAAAATATCCTGACCATATAATTGAGAAAGCCAATTCACAAAGCTAACGTAATTTTCTACCGACCCCCTAAAGACAAGACCAGAGATACACCCAACAATAAAATAATAATTCCCCACCTGGACACGATTAAGAGAATAACCAACCCCCTCGGAAAATCGAACCCTTTTGTATTTACTTACCCAAACACCTTAGCCAAATCCCTGATTAACGTCCAACAAAAGACATCTCCAAAGGACTCTGGGGTATACGAAATCCCATGCCAGGACTGTGACCAATCTTACATCGGATTTACAGGTAAATCCCTTCCCCAGAGATTAATACAACACAAACGGTCAGTTAGGTATGGACAACAGAACTCGGCTATTTTTCAAACATATAAATGAACATAACCATAGAATAAACTGGAATTTGTCACGTGTAATTTATAGCAGCAACTGCCGGTACAAGAGTCAAATGATGGAATCGGCCTTAATAAAAGAATAAAAGAGGCAGGTAATGAACATCTCAAAAGGAGGATGGATTTCGGACGCGATCGACAACGTCTTCATTCAACCAACCCTTAAGAAGATTAGAGGAAGATTATCAGCGGGGGTGACTTAAAAATGGCTTGTTTGTGGATGGACCTCTTGGTATAAATACCACCTTTTCTGTGAACTTTTCTCATTCATCTACCTGAAGAGGGAGACAGCAGTCTCTGAAATATAGTACTTTTTCTCTATTTTGGTGTTTTTATGGGCTCCTTTTATTAGATACATATATATATATATATATATATATATATATATATATATATATATATATATCGTATGTGTATGTGTACTAAAGGGAAAATATCACCACCAAGGGAATACGATATTAAGTGCCAGAAAACCTGACCTGACAATGATATAGGGACGTTACCTTTTCTGCCCTTTCTCCAATAACAGACCAGGCGTTGTATCCATCAAGCAGAATTGGCATCTCATAGTTTTTAAGAAATAAACGAAAAAGAAACATTTTTACTCTTACTCTTTTGTTGTAAGATGGATGCAATCACTTTCAATCCTTCTCTCTCAAGAATAATCATTATGCGAAATTTTAAGAAATTGACCTTTGACACGACAGCAGGGTAGAGATTAACTTTGATTGGAAATGAGAAATTACTGTAATGTTACACGTGGGTAACAACGGCACATTTTTTCTACTAAAAATCAACTAAATATTTACAAGCATATACATATATAAAAAAACAAAACGGGATATGGGCAAACATAAACTTGGGGTTCGTTTTCCAGGACATTAAAAAGAAAAAGGGCTGAAGGAGGTGTAGGGAAGGAAAACTTATGGTAACAGAGGTGGTATTTATCGTTATTCATATTCGTAAAAGATTTATTCGTCGTATGACTGACAAAGGTTGAAAGCGCGTCGATGGCTCGTTGTTTAAGGATATTTTCTTACTTGGTGATAATGTCGCAGCTTTGCAACGGGCATGAAGTCCTTCTGGAGAAGACTACGTAGCACCAACAACTAGTACAGTGGGAGGAATGAGATCTTTGGGCAGATCTTGACAAAATATCTAGGTGAAGCTGACAGACCTGATCATACCGGGTTCCTAAACTGGAATGGCAAAAGGAATTTTTATGGTCACACACCACTCGGCCCTGCAGTGACTCCACACCTGGCGGACATAACAAGGTGTGGCCTCCCTTCCAATATCAATTACTTCAACGGGTGCGGGAAACAAAAACCAATGAACTATTATATGGGACTCTATCTGCATCCCATTCAAAGAAAGAACACAAGCTGAAAACCTCTCGAAACTGAGACTAACCTTGGTTTTTATACAAAAACGGCCAGGGAATTCAGATCCTGAGAATTATGGAGACAAGACAACACAAGGGGAAATTTGAAAAATGAAAAATGGGTCGAACCACTGTTTTCTCTTTTACATACACACTTACTTATGAATGTATATATTTATGCGGGGAAAAGTAAATCCCTCAGCGTATACCTTATTAATATCCAAGTACACATTTACCCATTTACTACTCAACACTCAATATAAATCGAAATTAATGTTCAAAAGACTTTACAAACGGAAATAGCATATTCAATCACAGAGAGAGAGATAAAGAGAGAGATTCACGTTCAGAGAACTTTACATGCGGATAAAGCATATTCAATGAGAGAGAGAGTGAGAGAGAGAGAGAGAGAGAGAGAGAGAGAGATGGCCTATTCATAATTGGCAACCAACGAAAAGTACAATCAATTAAAAACATGAAATAATCTACAGCAATTGGTAGGAGGGCCTCAATCCCTGTAAACTGCGCAGTTTTTCCCGTGACAGCGTAATGGGTCTCGGGATAAATTTGAATGGCATGAAACAAAGGTTCCATTAAAATGTAAATTGCTTTGCTCAACGTTTGCACTAAAAATAACTTTAATAAACCGGGTTCGTACTTATTATTGAAAGCGTACCAGGAAAATTTGAATTCGTGTTTGTAAAGGCCTTGCAATTGTTACAGTTGTTAATAGAAAAACAAAACTTGGAGTTTTTTTTTACTAAATAACGTACTGACATCTTTATTCGTTCATTATTTCTCAAAACTGACTAAATATCTTATGTTAGATTATGTGGTAAGAACTTTCTTAACCATTTTTCTATGTTTCTTACGGAATTTCATGGAAATCGACTGAGGTAGTGGCTTATTTAGACTGATAAAAAATGGCCAAAGCACTCTGTATACCTTTCAAGACCTATGTCATACATACATACACACACAGAGAGAGAGAGAGAGAGAGAGAGAGAGAGAGAGAGAGAGAGAGAGTGCGTCTATGTGTGATTTTTAGCGTAAGGCTGACATCAAAACACAACAAAATGAAAGATATACCAACCCAGCCTTATTTTATGTACAAAGCCAGAGAGAGAGAGAGAGAGAGAGAGAGAGAGAGAGAGAGAGAGAGAGAGAGAGAGAGATTCCCCAAGGGAATTAACATTAATGTTCCCCCGAGTTATGTTACGGAACTGCTGTAGGATTAGTGCTAGACCTTTCAAGAACTGAAAGCTGAGGCGTTAATGTTGATAAATATCATGACAATTTACATAGATTTGCTAATGTTCACATTTAATATGTTCACGGATATATCAATAATGCATGTCTGTTGCATTTACAGAAGGAAGAGTCAAATATGACATAAATAAACTGGAAATTCACAGAACATAACATTCATCGTCCTTATAAAGTAACACTTATTTACTACCGAAAACGTAGCCAATGAATTCTAAGTCAACAGTATCTCGTGATGTTTCCAAAAATAGTCGTAGCACTCAGTCCGAAAATTATGCATGTACTAAGACATGTCTAGCCACAACCACAGTATTACTACAGGACCTTAAATCCAATATTCAAAGCAATGTATATGTTCTTGAAATTATTTACTTATTTCTAGTCTATATATATATTATATATATATATATATATATATATATATATATATATATAACTGGATGTAACTGTTCGAAGTTTGTATAATAAAAAATCCCACAAGGTATTCAAGAAGCATTAAAAGGAAACAAAGACTGAGTACACAAATACGCAGAATGGTTCCAAAATTACCGTTTCTATTCCCCAGAGCAGAACTGGATTCAGACCAAGAATGTTTATCTCTTTTCCGATAATCTTTTAAGTGGTTCCTGCGGTCGACTTCATCTTATTTCGAAAGTCTTCCGCTGCCTCGTCCCTGAGGATTCCATTGCAACGTTATCAACCGGATTAGCAAAACAGGACTCTCTCTCTCTCTCTCTCTCTCTTCAAATGGAGCCAAGATAATGGAATCAACCTTTCCAATGGAGCCTGGGACTCTGATCATACAGACAATATCTTCCTTAAGGCAACGATGAAGCGGATTAAAACAATTAACAGAACCAACGTCGTCTTAGCGGTGACTCCAGGTATCATCTATATCTCCCACTATATGCTTCGCCATTGTAACCTCTTCTGTCATTCACTACTCGATAAGGGTGGGAGTCAGTCCACCGAAATATAGTCCTTGGTTTTAAACCAGTGTTTTAATGGGCCTTTTATACTTGAGATGTATCCTGTTTTAACGGAATTTATTTATACATACATACATACTATACTATATATATATATATATATATATATATATATATATATATATGAATAACTTGATCACGAAGTATATAAAACGTGATGCTATGTATAAATTAAGGTTTATTTGCCACGAAGGAAAAAAAATTGAAAAAACGAGTTGGCCGAGTACTTTCTCGGTCCTATTCGGACCCTTTACTGAGTACTCGGCCAACTCGTTTTTTCATTTTTTTCCTTCGTGGCAAATAAACCTTTATATATATATTATATATATATATATATATATATATATAGTATATATATATATATATATATATATATATATAATATATATATATATATACACACACACACACACACACACACACATATATATATATATATATATATATATATATAATAATAGTGTATATTATATACTTATATTTATATATTTAATGTATACATATACTCATACATACACATACATATGTATATACGTTTATTTATAGTCTGTGTGTGTGTATTTATGTAGGTGTTCGCACCCTTGTTTATTTATAAAGGAAACGTGAAAGTCTAAACGAGGCGTATGCAAATGAAGAAAAGGGGCAAGGACGAAAAACATAATCAAGAACAGAGAGAGAGAGAGAGAGAGAGAGAGAGAGAGAGAGAGAATCTTAGGAAGAATATCTCACGAATTGGCCCCCGGCCCCCCTTCCGAATAAGGATTACCTCCTCGAGGCCCTCCCGTTTTGATGGTTTACACTGGCGAGCAATGAGCAATAACGGCAGGTCTTCGAACAGGGCTCCACAGAATGGCTTGCAGAATTACATAAAGTAGGAAAAAAAATGATATATCACCAGAAACAAGAAATGAAAAATGGTCGAAAACAACAAAAATAACCGAAAGAACAGAATATGAAATAATGTCTAACGTAATCAGAATCACAAGAGAGGAGAGCGTCTCTGAGTGCACCTTCAGGTAATGAGGACGCCAAAGACCTAATCGGACCGGTGACAAAACTTGAGTGAAAAGCAAAAGCGCAAACAAGGTTTGAAAGTCTAAGACCTGTAACCTGTTCAGACATGATAAAACCGTCATCCGTTGACAATTTTGCAATGCTATAATTGAAATTCGCGACAAAGGCGGTTTCTGCAATATTGGACACAGCGCCTACCAATGATGCCGCTGATGATCTCATATTTCCCAATAACGCTTAATTACGATTTTTTTTTCTCTTTTTAATGACACTATTGTTTATTAATACAGCAAAGGATAGTTGGGTTCAGTTTATGACACAACAAAACAATAACTATTTTGAATGGGCTTGATTTCAAGGATCTGGTTATTTTGTTAAATTATCTATATTGGGAATAACCGTGCTCTACAAAATATTTTCATGAGAATATATGATAATACATGCTGTCATAAAAGTTGAACATAAGTCTTAATTATATTATTTTGCATATGAACATTCACATTAACATTCAAACAGACCCACAGACCCTATATATAAATACACAAATACACACACACACACACACACACACACACACACACACACACATATATATATATATATATATATATATATATATAGATATATATATATACATGTGTGTGTGCGTAAAAGTGAATGTTTCGTATGCGAAATAACATATTGGAAACGGAGTTATCATTTGCCTTTCTCCGTTAAGAAAAGGGGTTTATCTTCCGTCTGTCTGTCTTTCTGTCTTCTGTCTATGGTCCCCGCGCATTCATAAAGTGTTTGATTTTCATTAGTCGTTCCCTTCCTTTTATTTCCTTTCTGACCCTCGTTATCGTTTTCTTTTTTCCTTTTCTTTTCGCCCAACACCAGGATTCTTTAGCAGTTATGTGTAAGGGGCTGGTCGTACCCTGGGGCGAGGTTTGGGGGGGTGAAACTGGGGGGCTACGACCTATTCCCGTCTGAACCTGAATACCGGATGCAGCAGCAGCTCAGGGGACGGCCCCAAGTCTCGCCCGGGGCATGGCCGCGAGACCAAGGGGACGGATAAAAGGGCCGGTTGCCGTGCTTAGAGACCAGTTCGTTTAAGGCCGGTCTGAAGAGAGAGGTGATATAGTGTGCTAGTGCGTGTGTGTGCGCGTGTGTAGTAGTTGTAGTAGTAGCAGCAGCAGCAGCAGGACGCGCGTTTGGAACTCTCGCTCCCTCGTCAGGTGGTTCCTCGGAGGAATTTCCATCTGCTGAGGTGGTTTGGTGCGTGTGTTGGAGGGTCCCATGCGTAACATCGCCTTTCCCCTGTGTTGGATCGATTATTGATAAATAGTAAAAGGGAAACAGACACCAACACATCAGGACTTCATACCAGCGACTTTTCTGACGAAGGTGAGTGCCTGTGCATTGGTACCGTAGCGGTGATGGGACCGATAAAGCTTCCTTTCAGTAAGCGAGCATACCTTCGCGGTAAATAGTGATATACTCTTTAACTATGTCCAAAAAAAATCCTAGTTTCCGGCATCGCAACAAAAATAACATTACTGTCGGAAAAAGGCTCGGGTCTCGTCTCATATTAATAATAATATAATAATAATAATTGCAATGTATGATACATCTCACTGACGTCGCCATGAAAAGATGTCGGTCACGAAGCACGGGGCAGAATCATATTCATGATGAAATGGGATACAGAGAAGAGCACACTGAGCATAGCCGCGGTGATAAGAGACTGCAAGTGAAATCGAGGGGCCACAGAAAAGTATTAGATCCGTCATGCCAAGTGACCCACCTCAATGGCTGCGCCGTACTGCCACGACGTACCTGTATACGAGCGCCCTGAGTAATGCTGAAGTATTTCTGGGTTCGTATTCAGTCATGGACAAAATAAATGAGTGAGCGCGACTTATATCATTGTAATAGTTTATCAAGTGGTATCTAGAGTATAGAAAAAATAAGTATCCCATTGGATATCACTTATTTTAAAAAAATGGAGAGAGAGAGAGAGAGAGAGAGAGAGAGAGAGAGAGTATATTTATTTGCATATCAACTATTCATGATTGCAATGTAGGCTATCAAGCGGGCCTAATAGTGTAGAATCCAGTGTAGAACAAAAACCCCTTTAGAGCAAATCGTTACGACAAAACTCCTCAGAACGCAACCCTCAATAACAAAGCAAAAACTACACGAAATCTTCAAAAACATAGAGATAAAACCATTTCTTCCATTACAAATATCATCTTTCTCGTTACGTAGAATTATAAGGCAATTGCATAGGTTCACGACTGATAGTTTTTTTTTATTATGCAATAATAAAAAACGGAATTAGATTTTCTATCAACATAGCATCTCATTTTGGTGCTATTGCCAATATTTCAAATAGTTCCACGTGCGTTTGAATCCATGGATAAGCCTCTTAAAACTGTCTCCAGGGGGCTCTTTCGGCGGTCACGGTATGTTTGGAGGCATTTCCCCTTTCTAGAAATATCTTTATTTCTTTAATACCACAGGTAAAGAATAAATTGGTAAGCAAAGGAATGATGAAATAAAGCATAACATAAGAGTAAGAGATGGACGTGTGAGAAAATAAACAATCGTATACTAACAGATATCTCTCTCTCTCTCTCTCTCTCTCTCTCTCTCTCTCTCTCTCTCTCCTCTCGCTCTCTCTCTATCTCTCTCTCTCTCTCTCTCTCTCTCTCTCTCTGACAAAATAATTGTTTGGAAACTTAAAAAGGACTACACAGAACAATTTTTTTTAAATTCGTAATTCGAAAAATGAACAAAAAATATATCTCATTTGTATAGCATTACTTAACTACTTTTAAATATATAGAATTAATTGACTACTTTTAAATATCTAATTGTGTAATACTGATAAATGGACATCTACAAGTACTGAGAAAATAGTTAAAATGTTAAAAAACAAAGAGAGAGAGAGAGAGAGAGAGAGAGAGAGAGAGAGAGAGAGAGAGAGGATAGGGTTGAAATAAGACGGATATTTAAATACCTGGAAATGAAAAACAACCACTATAATCTTATAATTATAGCCTCAGGGTTTGTCTCAGACATTCAAAGGTCTGTCACAGGTATGAAGTTTTCGTTTTGTAAAATTTTCAACAGGGCAGATCTTTAAACGCCACGCCAGAGAGGTTTGTCTCTTCGTGGTTGTAAAACTACAATCTGTATTATACCAGTGGGGAAGATTAGGGTCTGAATTCTCCTTGGAGGAATAATATTATTCCTACAAGGAATTCTCCGGCTCGGTCACAACCGATAGCTTGTTCTGCCACATCTTAAGAGTCCGTTGTAACAATAGTTGTGCTACTCAAGGAGGTCCTCCTTGGTGTTATTCAGGATGAATATAGTGAAGGGTTAGTTCGCCTCTGACCAAAATAGGCAGGAGCAAGGAAAGCTCTCTTAACCCGGATTAAGGTGCTCTTCAACTGGTCAGCCCTTTTAATCTCAACGAACTGACCACGACCATACCCTCTGCATTAGTGAGGATTAGGCGTATCCCTTAGCTCAGCAATACCTGGAGATTAAGAGGGACATCTCTCATCTAAAGTCGCGAAAGTGAGAGAGTGTATTTGGACAAACATTTGCCATAGTGACCCATCATTTCCTTACTCCTGGTTTTCTTCTATGGTAAGAGTTCAAGTTGTTTTCGATTAAACCAAGTTTATGCAGCCAAGTGCTCTTGCTCCCTATGCAATCAGTTATTCTGGTTTTTGGAGGGGGGGGGGGGGGGGGGGTTGTTTAGGGGGGGGGGGCGGCCCTCCATACAATTACGGCGTTTTAGTCTCGAAGGATCAGGTTTCTCCACCCATTCAGCTTTTCTAAATCTTATGGATAACATTAGATAAGATCGTGCTGACAGCAATCTGGGGGCCACTGACTGATTAACAGGGTCGTGGGGTGAAGCTTCAGGCTAAATAGGAGCTGGCTTGGAAGGCTGGGTGACTCAGGTCAGTATTCAGTAATGCCCCTGAATTACACTGACATTAACGACCAACATATTCAAAATAAAGTTATTTCATCTTTTTTATCATCATTTACATTCACATAAATACATCATTTTTATATTTAGCTGGTCACGCATAACTGTAAGTGCAGTAAACCAGTACAATATACAAAATGCACACACTAAACAGCAGAAAATAAACAAGAACTGACGTCCCCAAGTTAATATCAACACAAAAGGCGTATTTCATGATAAACTGGACTCCTGGCCCTACCCAAAAAAAACCGCCATCCGAGACCATCCCAGCTTGCCCGCACCCATCACTCATTACCCCGAACATCCCGCTGATTGGACCGACCTAACGAACGTTAAATAGACCTTGCGTTAAATGAATCAGCCTCGATGAGATGTTTGCTGAAGGAATTTTCCTTGAGTCTTACGACAAAACGTTTCCGAAAGGCCTTTGTTTTCTCTCTCCAACTTTCGACAACAATCCTAAATGAAGGAACTCGTACGAAATGTGAAAAAAGCATAGCATAGGTTGGCTCTGTACTGACAAGTTTCATTCCCTCAATATGGTTTGGAGGGTATAATTTATAATATATATATATATATATATATATATATATACCTATATATTATAGGTATATATATATATATATAGCACTATTGAAAATCAAAACTACCCAACGCACGCTTAGAAATTTAGGGCTTTTTGCATTAACCCAGCAGCGCTCCGTAAATCAAAATGGCCATTTGAATGTGAATTCACAAGTGATCAAGGCTGCTCTAGCATCAGCCAAAAAGTATTTCCTTGTCTTTTTATTTGTTTTATGGTCCCTTAAATTTACGGTCAAAAATCCTCTCATATAATCACAATGTTAAGAGACCGTCTAGAGTGTTCGTGATTCTTTTTTTCCTAGTTTTTCTTACTTTACTAATAGGCCGAAGGTCTATCGATTCCTTCGTTATCAAACTCGACCCTTCATCCTACTTCCACGGTCTCGTATGCAGCTGAACGGCATTTGTTCTTATGTAAGTGCAGTGTTTCAGAAAGGTTAACTCACCGATTTTCTCGACAATGAACACAGAAATTGTCTGAGAAACTGCAGCTTTTTCTGTTGACTGCGTTTCTCCTTCTGTCTAGGTAACATCATTTCTAAATTCGAGGCCAATTCACTCCTCAGTTTCGCCAGTCAGTTGAGGTTTGGCCGTAGGGCCTTATGCGTCTCACTTGTTTACCTCCCGGGCATGACCTTTTTGACCTTCCTGGAACTTGCCGGAAGGAGTGGATGCCTTATGGTTAGCTGGGCAGAGCTGTGATTGCAATGGTAAGGCGGAGTAAAGCCCTGGGCGAGTGATGCAGGATTAACATGCTAATGAATGCCGTTTCCTTTAAAAAGTAATGATATATATGTATACACACACACACACACACACACACACACACACACATATATATATATATATATATATATATATATATATATATATATATGTGTGTGTGTGTGTGTGTGTGTGTAAATTTCAGACACTAGCCATACTGGTCGTATGGGATCATGAATTAGTAAAATGCGTTAATAAATATTTCACACCTACAGAAATTTGTCTAATGAAAGAAATTAAACTAGCAATATAATCAATGTACGTACGTGTGTGCATGTGCGGAGAGAGAGAGAGAGAGAGAGAGAGAGAGAGAGAGAGAGAGAGAGAGAAATGCGCATTATCAACTCAACATCTCACTCAATTATCTGGACAAATCAGCCGCCGGTTAGGATGAGCATATGTCAGACGCATCACCCTCCGTAAAAATCGACCGTTCGAAAGTGACCGAATGTTCAGAGAACTCAAATTAAGCCCTGTTTCATTTTTTATTTGTGGCCACCAGATAAAACCGACAAAATTTCAAAATGCCAAACGTTCCGAACACGAGGTAAAAGGGAGCCACCGGAATGGACCAACGTTTTTCTGCGATGCGTATCGGCGGTGAATCGAGGAAGACTGGTAATTTTGAAGTAACCTTACGCGCTACCTTCCGTTCAGGAATTCCACACATTAGACCGCTTGTCTTCATAAATCAGATAGAATTCAATCCTTTGAAGGGTGTGGAGGAATCCCCGAGGAATATGTTTCCGTTATTTACCATTACCGAGGTAATCATACAATCGTCGAGGGTCACATCAGATTGTTTCTCTTCTTCCAAGGTTACTGCACTAGTACCATGTTTCCGTTTGCATTTTTACAGAGTACACTCGATGTATCTCCCTCACTGAAATGTTCTGCGGGACTTCGCTTAGTACGAAACTGTGGGTGGTATCCTAAACCATGAAAATTTTATTGATCAATTGGAAGCCGTATTCAATATATATTCACAAGACGAAGATCCAGGACATATGAAGCATGTGGCAGTAATGCCATCACAGTGTATTTATAATGCCTGGCATTCTTACAGCATGTTTTCTCAGTGACACGAACAAGAAAGCTTGCAGTCAAAAGATGTGCTTAATACCGATGTATATTATATATATATATATATATATATATATATATATATATATATATATATATATTAATGATATCAAGTATGGTGAGACAGACGCTAAGTTCCAAATAAAGCAGTACGAGAATGTGTAGCGAAGAGGGATACCATGATCTTACTATTAGTTTAGTATAAAATAACTTTTGTTAATTATTCTGTACCTGAATTAAAGGCCAGTTCTATAATCAATGAGATATCTCCCGCAACCAATGCTCGGTAAAGCTAATAAAAGTTCAAGTAAAAGAATCATTTCAAGAATTATTCCAAACTATTGCTGCTGCTGTTTTGGATGTCATGTTTATCGATAAAATCCTGAAACAAAACCCTCGCCACTACATTACTGATGTCAGGAGTATGAAAATCGAGGGATTTCATCAGTTTTTGACGTTCTCACAAAAAGGCATATTCTCCGTCTCACGGAATGCAGTAATTCTAAGAGACCAGTAAGATCATCTATACTGTTACAAAATATTAAGAAATGCATGGAGAAAAGTGTAACGCACTTCCTAGTATCAATTAACCAAAAAACCTATACCTTACTCAGACAGGACTAATTGATTTGCAAATTTCTGAATTTACCAAAATCAGTACAAGCTAAAATTTAATAGTGAATAGGATCAATGTAAAACAAAACAAGAGTCAATCTTTCTTCTGTTACTCAAGGTAGACTAAAG
>NC_061089.1:27074382-27079382 GCF_015104395.2 Macrobrachium nipponense
AAAAAGGGATGGAATACAGATTGAGGCAAAGGCCAAGCGTTGGGGTCTATGAGGCAATTCAACGCTGTAAGGGAAATTGAGAGTACGTAGGTTTGAAAGGTGTAATAGGTCGAAACTCTCGCAGTTGCACTATGACACAATTGCTAAGAGAGGGTGGAAAGCAAGATGGAAGAGAATATGAACGGAGGCACTGTAAAAGGAATGAAAGGGGTTGCAGCTAGGGGCCGTGGGGACGATGCAAAGAACCTTCTGTAATGGTTACAGTGCACCCCGTGAGGTGCACTGACGGCACTAACAATTTACGGGGGCTTGTAATGTGGGAAACCTTCTCAATTTTAGCTTAGCGCACAGCTCTTACAAAGAGGCTCTTTTATTTCTCAATAAATCTAACCTCTCTTTCCAGGTTGTAATATTTTGTAAGCCATATAGAGAGGGAAGCTAGGTAGGAAATCTTCCATGACTCCCATAATCGCCAGGAAGCTCTATACGACAAGAATGGTCATAAAAGGCAAGATTTATTAGATCAGTCAATAAACTCAAATTTCGATTGTAACAGTAATGGACCGGCAAATGAGCCCAAGCAACTAATAAAGTGAGGATAAAGGGCATTATTTGGTGCCACATTCAAGCAAGGGTATTGTATATATACCGAAAAGGTAGGTCGGATGTAGAGTGAAGAGTGATGCAATTAGAGTTATTATGAAATTGTTGAGGAACTCGGTATCTCCATATTAACATTGCGGTAATGAATTAAACCTTTTAGAGGGGAAGGATATAAAGTACACCTAACCAAGAATTTTACCCGTCCCAGAAGGCAAAGTGGACAGGCGATCTTGAATACTAAAGATTTGAGCATTGCTAAAAATAACTGAGCATAATTCTGCCATTAAACTTTGCTATTAAACATGATTGGTGTTTGGATACCATTGTCCCCTTCGCTATTTCTCCAAGCAGGAAAAGTTGAAAAGTTTGTCTTTCACACATTTCAACTAGTACAACCACAAATTACAAACTAGTCAATCCAACTACAAACAATAACTTCCCTCTTTGAAATTATATCCATACGCTCACTTAAAATGCACCTCCTTCGTAGCATTAAGTAACAGAATCTCGTTAACGAATCTGAGGACACAAAATATTACAGCACCGGCAATCATGACCTTTCTGGTCAACCCTTTAACCATTTCCGGGTTATATAAGGATTTTAAAGGTGAAATAAATGATAAAACGATTACTGCAATGATATAATTCTCAAGTAGATGGCAGTAAAAATAGAAAATAAACTTACGCTTGCAGTTGAAATGGCAAAAAACGTGAAAAGTTCGTACAGAATAAGCAGAGCTAAACCCCGAAGGCTGCATCAGCCGCATCTAATACAAAACGGAAAAGAATACGCGATTGAGCAATAATTTGCTCACTTTCATTTTAAAAGTGAGTTTACTCGGCTGCATCTCTTGATTGGAACAGCCCTTTGAGGTAGAGGCGAAGAGAAATGAATAACGTCTACTTTTAATTCACAGCCTTGCATTAAAAGACAATGGAGTATCCCCTCACAGCAAAATATTAAAATTGGATTTTTTACAGTCGGGCTGCTAACTTTGCTTTGCCGTTATCGGTCAGATCTCAGTTTATTTTCCTTGAACATAGATTTCGAATGGAAAGAGGTGAGCGCATGAAACCGTGTGCAAGGAAGATGGAAAGGAAAACGTCGATTATCTATTGAAGGACAACTTGAACGGATCATGATCAAAATTCCTCAGCCATCCAAAAATCGACGTTAAAGGCAAATGTCTAGACACATGATTTATGTCACTCGTACCGGTTTGACGTCGGTTTCTTTGTTTAAAACTTTCCTGCTGAAAATGACTGCTAGTTTAGAGAACCAAAACTGTCAGGGTAGATGAAGATGAATCGAATATGAGTCGAATCTCGAGATTGATGACTTTTGACTATTCTTACGATCCTTGCCATATTAAACAAAGGAAAAGCATTAGATAACTGATATTTGGCCTAAGGTATAAAGGCGACAACATTTATGCATTATGGCAGAGCACTAATCTTTCGTTTTTGTTTTTATTTTTTCTCCACCTTTGTCCTCTTTTCTGCCTTTCACTGCTAACGACACTGGTATGACAACAACGAAGTACATTATTCAACGTTTGGTTACAGATACTTACGGGATTGTAAGAGAATGTGTCTGTACCGTTCCTTCTTCGTCCTGGAATCGAACGCACGTGTGTGCCGTGCGCTTTACCGAATGCACTCAAGAAGAGAGAGAGAGAGAGAGAGAGAGAGAGAGAGGATGAAACCATATTTGACTTTTTTCATTCAAGAGAAAATAGATCTGATCTTGCAACGCTGTTAGTGCTTGAAGGCGATTTTTTAATCACAGATACTTGAATTTTCCATGAGTTTACCTCAAGGAATAATGTAAAAAGGGAGTCTTCAGTACCATGATCTTGGATGTGTCTTATATATATAAAAAAAGTCCTTTTAACAGATAACATCAACGTTTCCTTTGTTATTCCAGCTGCCATTTTTAATAGAAAACGTTACAATTTTCTTTTTTTAAATCTTTTGGGTTATGAGTTTCCAGCAACGTTGTCTTCGATCTTCCGAGTGAAACGACCATTTCTAAGAAAAAATTCTACTTTTCTCTGGGTAAAGAAAATAACCTTCGTTTGAAGTATCTCAGCACAGCAGATTGCACCCCATCCTGAATAAATACAACTGCAGAAACCCTCGAAGCAGCAAGCCAGTCAATTACGGCTAATCTTCCGCTAGGGCATGCAATGTGATATACCGCAGTATTCGCCCTCTGGGTTCAGTAAATCCGAACAGCGATGATTACTTTCAAGAAACCCTCGTTTCTAAGACCGCTTATTGTATATGAACAACCAAGGGTTATCTTAGCGATTATTACAGGAATTAAAACATGATGTCTACCACCAGAAACAACGAGTGAAACCGTCGAAAACACGCCATTGTGGTTTCTACTTCGAGGTTGGTCTTCATTCCATCTTTTGCGAATTTAAGGGTCCATGGAAACACATAAGTTGTTAAAAAGATGTATTTCGGCTGATATTACTAATTATACAACATATTTCGGCTTTCTTTTTTTTTTTCTTTTATGGGGCGGGGGGTGGGGGGAGGGGGGGGGGGCCTTTTCACTTTATTTCTTGCGTAACATAAGAGATGGGACTGAGTTAGCCTCAGGGCATGTCAACTCCATGTTTGGATTTGGTAGACCGAGTCGTCTTCATTCTGCATACGTTATAGGCTGGCCAGTGACGAGCGATTGTTGCCCTGGCGGAATCAGTCTTACCTCTTAGGTTACTGTCTCCAATCTAATGGATACTGAATACCGTTCAAAAGCCTGGACTAGGATGACTCCATGTAGAGCATTTTACAAGTCAGTTGGGCGTTAATACCCGTGGACTATTGGCCATCCCGCCCATAGGTGGTGGGTGTTGTGGAAGTTACACACACACACACACACACACAATTAAATAACATTGTATTTTATATTGGAAGACTCCTTGAGTCTGTGGGTTTTCTGTTTTGTTAGTTTCAAATAAAGCCTCGGCTATTATTTCATGAACTAAGTAGGATGGAAAATTAATTTCACTAACTACAACACCCAATATCATAAAAGTTATTTATAATAATACTCTTGCCACATTTACATCACTGGATAATACCCTTCTCTTTTTTTCTATTAAAGAAAAGTATCTTCACCATTCGAAATACATTTTTCACAGCTTCTTTGGTTAATCCAGTGGGACAATATTTAATCCTTTACAAACAGGATATCATAAAACCATCTTTTCTTCATTCTTATCCCCCTGAGATTAGCTTGAGTAAAGGGTAGTCATAAAAGTGATCCCTTTCCCTGCCGTCATTTCTTCAACGTATCTGGTAGACAAACACATTAATATTCTTACACAGAAATACACACACAATATATATATACATATATATTATACAGAGAGAGAGAGAGAGAGAGAGAGAGAGAGAGAGAGAGAGAGCTCAGATGTGCATTGCATATTTTGCAACATATAGTACTATGATGCTAACAAAGATCAGATCATTAAAATCAATGAGTGTAAACCGTTGTTGTTTCTGCAGCTGTCGTTGGTGGCAATTACGACGAACGCTAAACAATCAAAAATGTTATATCTTTGCCTCTGTTAATGAGTCGTTTGTCTTTATCTCCCACAGGATGCTGTCTCCTTCCATCTCCCCGGCAACGTCCCCCACCCTGACCCACAGTGGCTCCCCGACGCCGCCCTTATACCCGACACAGCCCAAGATCTCGGGCATACCGACAGTCGCCGCAGCTTCACGGTACGTTCAATTTATTATCATTATGATGATCATATTTTCATTGGGATGTTTCCACCTCACAGCCCACTTCTGGATGGTGCAATCAGTGTATGTAAAAGAGTAGCAGAGTTTGCTAGGACAGTGGATCTCGCCCTGCCCCAAGCCCACCAGTCCACCCACCTGTAAATAAGCACCAGCATCTGTTGGTGTCAAAGAGATGGGCGTGAGGCTAGTCATCTCATCTCTATTGACTTGCTTAGTAACCGGGAGGCTGTATACTCTTCTTGCGCCATCTCCTACAAAAAGGAAAAAGGCACGCGGGCGAGGATGTATATATATATAAGTATATATATATATATATATATATATATATATATATATGTATATAATAATAAAAGGTTTAAAGAGGCTAAAGTTATGTGCCTCAACATAAACTGCCATAGACATAGAACCAGGTTACACAGGATTATAGCAACACTTAAGAAACGTACTTAGTGATATTACAAGAGTGGCTCTGACATAACAGAGGGTGTTGGTGTGTTTGGCCTGTGGTTGCCAGCCGCCCTTTTCACTGCTTACGCCACCAAACGCAAGAAATATCAGAAACAATTCTAATCTTTCTTACTCTCTTACAGAGAAGACTTTATTGCTCTTTTCACATTAACAGCTCATTT